>NC_135399.1:6360451-6557951 GCF_051989625.1 Stigmatopora argus
TATTGTTTGTTTGTTTGTTTGTCCGGTTGCCCATTGAATTGAATTGAATGTCCTTATTGTCATTATACAAGTATAATGAGTTAAAGAATAAAATAAAACATAATTAGTATTTCGCATAAATAAGTAGTCAACATTAATAAGTAGTCAGGTACAAAAAAGTGACTAAAGCAGCCTACGGAGTTTTTTTTAAAATTAAATCAAATAAAATTTAATGCTATGCTATGTGATCTTAAAAGGGTATTAAAATGTTTTAAATTCCACCTAATGAAACCTGTAGGAACCCTGAAATAAACAGTTCCAGAAGATGAGGGGGGTGTAATAAAAAATATTATATATTATAATTAGTAGTCAACATAAATAAGTAGTCAACATAGATAAGTATTCAACATGAATAAGTAGTCAGGTACAAAAAAAGACTACATTGGTTAGCAGCCTATGGAGTTTTTCATTAAATTAAATTAAATTCAATACTGTGCTATGTCCTAATAGGGTATTAAAATGTTTTAAATTTCACCTAATAAAACATGTACGACCCCTGAAATAGACAGTGGCAGCAGATGAGGTGGGTGTAATAAAAAGCACAAAAAAATTATATGACTAAAATCATTGTCAAAAGTGTCAAGAAACATGTTTACAACAACAACTCTGTTAGATACTACTGATTTGGTTAGCAACAGAGTTAAAAAGGGTTCTGCGGCTAACTCTGGAACTTCCAGAATTAACACACATACTGTAACAAGCTCCACTACATTCTACTTTATTTTTACACGGGTATGCACATTTACACACGGCATACATATTCATCATATTCTCAATTTCAATTCTTCATCTGTTTTTGTTATTGTTTACATTTTGTAGGGGCACGGAAAGTGGCCTCCCTGGAGCAATGTGTAACACCCATGACATACTATAGCTTTCGCTGCCTCTTCGCTTTGGTGTTTGGTTTCAGGGTTGAATTTAAAGCTGACACTGACATACACAACATGGTTACGTGGGGTTGCTCGCATACTGAAACCAAGGAGAAAGAACCATTAGGAACCTGAGAATTGATATAGGGTGATACATAGACTTAGTGGTGATGATTGCTTTAACAATTAAATCATTTTCTGCTTCTTTCCATTCCTTTTAACTAACCTCAAGGCCCAGTAAAGTAAATGGCATCGACTTGATGATTGTTGCTAAAATAAATTGCAATATAATTTAGATAGTCCTCTATAAGATAACAAGAATTATTGTTTTTTTTCCTTTTTAAAAATGTGTCAAAATAATCAAAAAATATACTTTTTGGAAATGTAAATACAAATTAGAGAATAATTTAGTAATAAAAAAGAATAATTCCTGTTTACCATTATTTCTCTTATATGAAAAGTAAATATAATTTGATTACTCTAAAAAAAAAACGTTAAAATTACAAATTTCTTCAAAAATGGTTACAGTCTACAAAGATTGTTCATTCTCATAAAGATTAAGGACTATAAAAATCATAGAATAATGTTTCCCCTTGTTCAATAACTAAAATAAATTGAATAAAAAATATAAGAAAAACATAATTTATTGTTTTTTATTTGGTGTTGCTTAGTTTTTGTATTGTTGCTTTTGTTTGTTTGATTGTTTTATTTAAAAATAAATATTTCCCCTTTTCAAATTAGTCTATAAAATAAAAAATATAATAATTAGTTTTAAATGAAATTTATTGTTAAAGATTAAAAATAATGTTGCCCTTTTTAACTAAAATGCAAGATAAATGCAGCTCACTTTTAGTGTTTTACCCCTTTTCCTTGTTTTTAAAAATATTTTCTGAAAAAGTATTGGGTTTTTGCTTTTCTTTAAAGAAAATACATAGACAGAGAAGTTTTTTTCCCTTAAAAATGGGAATATATGGTGTGTCGACACCCAAAAAAGAGCATCTGGACCATTTTTAGGTCAATAATATCGATTATTCGACTAATTTGGTGGCATTGACACCAATGGTAGTGAATGCTCATGTTTCAGTACCATTGATGGCGAAACCATTTTTACTAGTGAGGGGTGAATCGGCAAAACTTCATGGAAAACCAGCCAATCAGTTCAACGCGAGTTTAAATCACATGTTAAAAATCAATGTGCAGCCAATCGTGTAGACTGTAGAGTCTCGTGCCCCATCCTGTCCTATAAAAAGCTCTTTCCAGATCTCTGATTCTTTTGTCAATATCTACTTATATGTTTTTCATCGTTTTATCTTCCAGAGGGGTCATCTCAATTTTTCTCCATTTGGAGCTGGGGCTGCCCTCTGATGGAGGAGGGTGTTTGGGGAGGGGGAGGGGATTGAAGGCTTACGGGAAGTCCACATGAAGGGATGTGGTGAGTCCATCCGGAATTTCATTTCATAATGACGCTTCCATGCAATCCATTGTGAGATCATCAAACTGCTGATGGGAATTCCATTTTTTTGGGTCTCTTATTCATCGTTTTGTGGAATATTTTGTTGTGCTGATTATTTTAGTCACATTGGAATAATCATCTCAACTTGTTTTTTTCCATTTAAACTCTTCTGGAAACAGATGGCTCCTTATTCTGACTTCAGAACAGGATCAGTAGGCAGCCCTGTTTTTTTTTTTGTCTTTTGAAGACCAGGTGGTTCTTATCAAGACAAATGTATTGCATGATGCGGCCTTCATAATTTCCCTATGGTGACCTTGATGGCAGCTGTGTATGGTAGCCCTCCTCTGTTTAAACACAAGAATCCGGTTGTTGGAAAATGTCCTGCTAGTACTTGTTTTCCTAATATGCAATGGAAGAACTTGACTGCCGTGAGTGCAGTTTGACCTCAACTGGGTTAAACTAGGACATGAACCTTGTGGCATGTGAGTCTTATCAAATGCGCTTTCTCTCTCTTTCATTGACTGTATCGTACTTAATCCCTGCTGAATCTACACCAGTCACAAATTGGAAATACTCCAATATTGTTGCTAGGATATGTGCAAATCAGTCAACTATAGTAAGCTAATGTTAAAAAATGGTTCTGAAAATTGTATATATGCATATTGAGTCACCAATTTGATTTTTAACACCATTAATTAGAATTATCTCCAACTGTCATTATTCTTGTTTGTAGTTGCGCAAACGGTTTGTATTTCTTTTGTCTTGAGTGGTTAGACTCGGCTTCACAGCTCTGGGGTCCTGGGTTCAAATCCAGGTCGCTCCACCTGTACTGAGATTGCACGTTTTCCCCGGGCCTCTGTGGGTTTTCTCCAGGTACTCCAGTTTTGTTAAATTACCCCTAGGTATGAGTGCAAGCCTGAATGGTTGTCTCCTCGTGCCCTGCGATCGGGTGGCCACCGATACAGGCAGGGTGTCCCCTCCCTCTGGCTCGAGGTCAGCTGGGATAGACTCCAGCACCCACCGCGACCCTAGTGAGGATAAAGCGGATGAGCAAATAAATGAATGAATGAATATTTCATTTGAAAATGGTAACCAAAATATTGAAAACCCCTATCCACTTCTACAAAATTCCAACCAAAGAACAAAAACATTAAACAGAATTGTGATCAGGTCGTAAGGGAAGCATACCGACCTGGCTTCTGTAATGTGCTTGTGCCAGCAAATGGAATGTTCACTGAATTTTCAAAGATACTTAGATAAGCGACTGACTCGTTGCTTGTAATGTGATGCCATCGAGGAAATGTAACCGCCTCTTTTGGTGTATATGAACCCTGCTTAGTCCAGTTTCTGGAATTACTGACTGGAGCAGATTGGAATTGGAATTCCCGTCTCTGATTGATTTACCTGCACATCATCTTCCAGATGACTGATGTTCCCTGGGGGGGGACATTAGGGATCGTCAACTCCCGAGTGCAATACATATGATCCCCTTTGAGAGGATACATCCACAAGATGTAAATGAGGCGCTAAACCTGTCATTCTGATAGGAAAATTTCCCCGACTGCTTCAGACTGAAGTCAACCATCTCAGAAGAAATGGTGGCATGACAACACCGGATTTATCTCCATTTTCTCTCCAATACAAGTGATAGCCATGGCCTATTTTTTCTGTATGAAAGGCGTCTGTCTCCAATGGCTGCCTGATTAGAGTATGACACGTGCTCTGTCTTTTTGCTCCATTTATTTGATTCGAACCCCCATCTGCTTGTCAACCACGCTGCACTTTGTTCCCAGACTCAGAATGATCATTTCATCCTTTCAACTCCTCGTTGACCAGAAAGTCATTATGCCGGAACCTCTAAAATCTAGCTGAATCTGTTCTCGGATTGTAATTTTCCTATAGGAAATTTAAATTGAAAGAATTCATTCCAGTGTGAAGTAATGCCTATCATTAATAACAGTACATGCAATTCTAGTTTGTTTCCAAAACCTGTGTAACAAAAATAATATTTTAATGCTTTTAAAGCATTGGCTGCCATTGACCCTGATGGTTGTGCAATTTATTTTGATTGGAAGAAGCTAGTAGTAAATGTTTGCTTCTAGCCTCTTCCAGTCAAAATGGATTCGACCTCTATTGGTGCTAACAGCAGTCAATGAGTTAACTAGAGTGTACAACACAAGTGCTTATATTTAATAAATCAAACAACTAAATTTGCTAATAAATTGCATTTCCAACAAATAATCTAAACAAAAGCAAACATTGTCTTAAGAAAAAATACCAAGTTATTTGAAGTTCTAACATACATTTGGGAAAGCCTACTCTATATTTTTGTAAATATGGACAGACTCCAAGCTGTGAGAATTTAGAGGTTCCAATAAATCCATCCGGTGAGTTAGAAAGTGATCAACTTTCATCCTCTGTCCAAAACCTAGGCGTTCCGGAGGCTGCGTCTTACCGATGGGGATACAGCACTCCGAGAGCTGCTGCAATGGCGTCAGGCGCAGCGTGAGAGGCGGGGCGGCTGGAACCAGTGTCCACCATCTCCGCCCCTGCCGCCCGGGCTGCTCTGGTCTGGCAGGAAAACGTTGCCATGACGCCCCTATTCCTTGCCGTATCTGGACAGCCCCCACCCTGCCAATAATGAAGCACTTTGTGACTCTCCAGAAATATGTGGAAAGCAAACAGCTAAAAAGATTCCCAGGGACAACTTGTATAGCTCTATTTATTTTAAGAAGGTGTCATGGTTGTTGTTCAAGGGCAAAGGTCGGGTTTCTGACAGCTCCAACTCAAACATGGTGCTGCTGATCATACTTGATCAGCTTTCCACTGACTTTTCAAGTTTACACGTCAACCCAAGCCTTTCAACACACTCCAGGTTCCAATAACCTTTCTCTGGGTGTTCCTGCAAAACAACAACAGATCAGGCAAACCTCAGTAAAAAATCCCAAGGTGGATTTCCCTTTGCCACTAGCCTTTAAGGGGAAACCTCCAGACAAATGGGTTCTACTTACTGCTTTGTGACTTAACCAAGCCTTGCCTGAATTCAGGAATCATTGAGATTAACTCTTGACAGGGCTCTGATTTAAAGGCCACACATTATACTTTTTAACCCATTTTTTTTCACCATCTGAAGTCACGGTGTGCAACTGAGTATGTTACTAAAACCTCAAGGATTTGAAACACACAGCTTTTTGCTGTTTTGACAGTTTTCTTGTGTGGAGAGGGCAACTCGTTTTCAGACGCTACTTTTGTAATGTTTGAATGACATTGACTGTCATAGAATTTTTTTTTGACATATTCTGACATGATTTTGACGTTGACTGTCACGAGGCAAAAATTGGCATACCAGGCTAACCGATACTACTAAGCTATACACCCGATGGCTTTACCCTGTCGCATGGCTTTGCGTCAACGCAATCCTTGGCCATAGTGGCGCTCATTTAATGCTTTCTAATTAGAAGTTGGAGGAGGCGATAATGCAACATTTGGTTGCTTTGCCCAAGGTTGTAGGTAACATTGCACCCTGAAGAAGAACAGGACACCATAGAAAATTCAACCAATCTGAAGAAAGTGGCCAAAGTTCCGTGCACGGATGTTGAATAGGTTGAGGGAGAGAAGGCAGGACCTCGAAGTTAAAAGGTGAGAGCTCAGTCTTTGTGATGTAGAAATGATACGTAAACTGAACACTCATTTTTATCTGTTTATGGAAAAGAGCCAAACAACAAAATTACTCATTTTAAAAAAGTTCACCTTTGGCGATGCCTTACATTTAGGTTGAACGGGGTAAAAAAACTTATAATATGTGGTCTTTAACTCATAAGCTGCCAGTTATTTTAATGGCGAGAGGCAAATGATCATTGATTTGCCCCTCTTTACAAAAATGAATTGGATGTTTAGCGCCCTCAATGGTACTGAAAGATGAGCATTCACAGCCAGTCTAGGTCAAGACCAAGACTTTTGGGAGTCAACACCAAGAGTCAAACTATGAGAAGACCTTCAAAACTTGTCTCGAGTGTACTGTACACGAAGACCAAATACAGCATGTCCTTGCTTCAGCTGTCAGTGCCAAAGCGTCACAATTACGACAGTTCTTGAACACCATATCATCCTCATCCTTAGTGCTGATTCCATGTACAGTTTCCTGAAATATCCGAAGAACGTGTTGAAAAGAAGTTCACGACCTTTGTACAGAATGTGCATCCATTACCCTCAGTAGCGCTTGACCCCGACCCGCCACCCTCTGGTGTTTGACTTCCTTCCCACTTCCTCCGAGCAGCTGTTTCTACAGTAACTGTTGCGTAAATATAAACTTGTGTCTTAGCACAAAGATGAAGCGACGCTGACAGAGATGGAAGAATGTCTCCGGTTCGATGCAATGACTGAAAGGTTTGTTTTCAAATGTGAATCGCTTGTTTTCAACAATGTCAATGACTATGAAATAGTTTTTATTCTATTGAATAATGATTCATCCCTCCCTGTCTTTTTCTTCAAATAATGCGTATGTTTGCGTTGCTTGGTGGATATTTTTTTGAACTGTTGTGTTTACTAGAGATGCACCGAAATGAAAAGGTTTGAAACCGAAAAACGAATATCACAGAATATTTTTATTTTTATAAAATTATCTAATCATTAGGATTATTATCGTTTTATTTTATTTTTATTTTTAATCCTGACTATTTCAAAAATATTTAAAATATAATATTTAAAATCATGATGAAAATGCTAACAATAATGTGTGATTGCTTCAGATATCCCCATTGTGCATTATTTATACTATTTGTATTATATTTCGGTGTTCAATTTAATTTGTGTTTCTGAATGTTAATTGAAAGTATTATTTTGAAACAGTGATGCAAAATATATGCAGAGTAGTGATCGACCGATATGTTTTTTTCAGGGCCAATAATAATAATAATATAAAAGACAGCAAAAAAAATCCAAAACTGGAAGGAAAAACAGGCAGCTTAGTTTTTAGCTGCTCAACAAGGGCAAGAAGAGAATGTCACCAACCAGAAGTTAATTGAAGTTGATTGACTGGATTCAGAAAAAGCATTTTTCAGACCGAAAACACATTTTTGGTCACATTTTAGCTGACCGAATTTTCGCTGCATCTCTAGTGTTTACTGTAATAAGCCACGTGGGCTGAAAATAAAATAAAAGGTTGGTTGGAATTGTTAAAACTGCAAAAGAATTAATAGCTCTAGTTGAATTCTCATTCCTTCTTATCACCATCTATCCTTCTGAATAGATTCTTCCTTATGGATCAATTGTGGCTACATGGTGACGCACTAATATTCCATTAGGATTCATCAGAAGATGCACTGCCATTAGCTGAGCAGCATTTCTAACTGACCAGATAAGTCTTTATTACTGGAACTTTGATAGGGTGTATGGTAAATACTACTCTATTTAGATTTGGGAGGATTGATCTAACTCATTGGAGGATTTTAACCCATCCGAGATCCGGATAATCTAACTTTCCTTGAAGTCTTAAGAGTTCAGTTAGTTCACACCCTGATCCGGCTTGCTTTTGGGCCGTGATGTGCAGCCAGTTTTCAGGGCACCAACACGAAGGCTTTGCAACACCTTGAATTTTACCACTCAAAATACGGTAGTATCAGAGACAAAACACCACGATAATAGATGGTGAGTGGCTGAATTCCTGGATGGGCAGAGGAAAATTAAAGCTAGGTTTTCTTTTGCATGGTCACGGCTTGGCATATATCAATAACTATGGCAGCTATTTGAGAGTGAATCAGGTCTGCATTTGAAATCTTAAGATGTCATATGTTTTTCCAGTATAAAGTACATCCCCAAAATTTTTAAATAAGGAACTGCCCGCTTCTTTCAAACCAAGTCCCTGATATTCCCAGAAATTTTAGGAATTTTAGATCATTTAAGCTTCTAAGAAAAAAAATATATATTGTGTTCTGTGACAGTATACAGGTCATTGCAGTATTGGTAGCTCTCAATCAAAATGAATCGGATGTCTTTCGCCAGCAGTGACTATTATCATTTACTGTACGAAACAAATCCAAAGCTTACTTCTTAGTAAAAAAAATCATCAGTTAATTAAAAACTAAATTTAGGTCTGTTATGGCTGTTGTTAAGGTTATCCTTTATGGCACTACTATAACTACTATGGTAGTCGTATGACCAAATGTTAGGTCCCAGCTGTTTAAAAACACTCGTACATGTTGGCATCATACTGTACATCTTTTGTGTTAGCCAAAATGTCGTCGGATTACTTTTTGTTATTTTACTGTTTTTTTAATTGTCATTTTTATTTTGTACATAACTTAAAGCAAGAAAAAAAACGATTGTGATGTTTCATGTTTAACATGTTTTTTAGGTACTGTACTTGTACAGCAATAAAGCACACTGTGAGTGCTAGTTTAATCATTTTATTGTCTTTTTTTAATAGTAACCCAGATTAACGGCTTGGTGTGATCATTTTCACATTCAAAGAGTACAGTTTTAGCGCAGGTTTAAGTTTAGTTGACGTACTACTCTCGTATTGGCGAGCCAGCTCAGTCATGCGTACACTATCATTTCATGCTTATATTAATTGTAATCATAAGCATTTTCTTCTCACTACTCTCCATCTCGTATGCTCATATCTCAAAATTTTCTCTTATCTCAAGGCAAAAATTTGCTCGGAATTGTATCTCAAATTTCTCGTAAGTTGGAACACTCATATGTCAAGGTTTTACTGTAATAAACACCTGTTTAGGGTTATTTAGGGTTTAACTCAAGCCGAATATAAGAAAGGGTAATAGTTTGCATGTGTACCTAATGTTCTGTTCCATTCCATTGATCGACTCCTGGATTGAAAGGCTCCAGAGACGGATATAATTCACACTGTGTTTGTTTTTCCGTCTCTCGGTTGTGTCATGAGCCTGAAAAACAGAGCTGCGTGCTCAGACGTTTGCCTGGCCGTGATACACGACGAGGTGTAAACATATTTCGCGGCCCCCATCGATTACTTGTGGGGGTGAGTGTGGTGTGTTAACTCTCAAACAGCCGCTGCAATCCGATCGATAGGTAAAGAAAGGCCGCTCAGTGGTCTGGCTCAACCTTTGGGCCTTAAGGTTCTACATTTGAAGTCTTTACAAGCCTGTTTATGACTCCACGCCTCCCTCTTGAACCCTTTTTTTCGCAGGTTCGACCCCCACTGTTGTTGGTCTTTCACCCTGGCTCATTTCTCATAGTACCTCGGTGAACCACGCGATCATAAAATCAATAACGTCATCTAAACATGGTCTCAATTTTCAATTAACGACTGTAAGGTCCAGACGTATCCATCATGCGGGCTCAGATTTGTACATGCGATTAGTGAGGAGTACTGACACAGAATAGTCTTTTTATTGTCATCCCAAATATATAAATTGTTTTTTTTTAAATGAAAAATAAATATAGTAATAAAAATATAAAATATTAATTTAAAAACAAAACCTTTTTTATAGATGTCTAATCCATTTGGACTGAGGAGACTAGCGGTGATTTTCTTAGGCAGAAATTAAAATAATTACGTACATTTATACCTTAGTCCACATCTGTCAAATTGGCGGCCCGGGGGCCAAATCTGGCCCGCCGCATCATTTTGTGCGGCCCGGGAAAGTAAATCATGAGTGCTGACTTTCTGTTTTAGGATCAAATTAAAATGAAGAGTATAGATGTATATTAAATTTCCTGATTTTCTCCCTTTTAAATCAATAATTGCAATTTTTTAATCATTTTTTTCCGTGTTTTTAGTTCGAAAATCATTTGGGAAAATCTAAAAATATTTAAAAAAGCTAAAATAAACATTGTTTTAGATCTATAAAAAAACTCAATATTCAGGGCTTTTAATCCAGTTCTTTTAATCCATTTATTTAAAAAAAAATCTAAATATTATATCTAAAATGGTCCGGCCCACGTGAAATCAAGTTGACGTTAAAGCGGCCCACGAACCAACCCGAGTCTGACACCCTTGCCTTAGTCGTTGACGGTGTAGTAAATTTGCCTGACTCCGGCACAGGCAGCTTGGGATCAATTCCCACTCTGTGGTAATTTAGTGCAAATGAGTGTCTGCCTGTGTGTGCACCCCACGAGTAACTGGCAACGAGATTAGGGCGTGGTCTGCCTGCCAAATGGGTCTGGCCCCAGCACCCCACGACCCTGAAAAGGAAAAGCAATGTGGTAAATGGATGGATTGATCTTGCCTGCATTCATTAATTTGTGAGTTAACTCGCCCAACCTACTAATTCTACTATACAATACAAACATGCTACTGTCTGCTTTAATCATTGTTTTGATGAGCTTTTACACTGTCAGGATTGCATATGGCCTCCATCTGAATCTTCCTGTGCTGCCAGCAGTGACAAATGGCAAATGACAAATCACTGGCGGTAGATTAGTAACAGAAGATGAATTGTGTCTGCTCCGCCCCTTTTGCATCTATAATAATCTTCCATTCTAGGTTTACTCTGTAGTCAGCAAATCTACGCTGGTTTTGATGGCAATGCTAATTAGAGTCCGCTGACGAGGTCACACTTTTGGACTAACGTGCTCAATGGCACTCATCAGGAAAAGCTAATGAGGTGCAACTGTGTCTTGCAGGATTTGTGTGATACTGACAACATAATTGGATTACGATACGAGCGGAAAATGGAACACACCTCGTGTATTTTTTTGCAATGAGACAAATTGCAAGCGAGTATCTTGGACCTACTTAAACTATCTGATTGATGGGATACTAATTTTACTTTTTTGCTTCCTACTGCCGTTTTACTCCCCTATTTTCATACACCCTATCTACTATTATTACCATATTTTCTGGACTATAAGACACACTTTTTCCTAGTTTGACTGGGCCTGTGACAACCCTCAAGTGGAACTTTCTATGTTTTGTTCTCTCTCTGACAATTGACAGCTTATTATGTGGTTTTCTTAGGTTTTAGTTATATCTGAAAAACAGATGCCTATTTTGCCTGTTGTTGTCCTTTTTTTACCATTGGCACTTCAACATGTTTGCTTGGTTTCTGATAAAATAAAAAAATAAAATAAAAATGAGACTTATACTCCAGTGCAACTTCTATATATTTTTGTTCCATCTTTATTGTAAATTATTTGGCTTCTGCGACATATACTCTGAAAAATACAGTAGTTCCTCATTCATTTTTTTTATTACACTTTGCTTTTTACTTTGGCCTAGAGCAGGGGTGGGCAAACCGGTCCTCGAGGGCCGCTGTGGGTGCAGGTTTTTGTTGCAACCAATCCAGCACAGACACTTTAACCAATGAAATTTCTGCAGAAAACAAGAAGCACCTGACTGCTATCCGCTGATTGCACTTGTAGGACACCAGATTGGTGAAAAGATGTCCTCTTAATGGGTTTGAATGAAAACCCGCACCCACTGCGGCCCTTTGTGGAATAGTTTGCCCACCCCTGGCCTAGAGCTCGATGATTGTACGTCCATCATCAGCAACTGGGATGGCTGTGAATGGTCGTCTTTGAGTGACATTGATAGCGCAAGCCGTCCAATCCATTTTGACTGGGTAATGAGGCATTTTCTCTGTGTTTGAGTGTTACTTAATTTTGTACTCTAACTACTATTACTGTACTGTAAAAGTTACATTTCCTATATGTTTCGCATTCTTTAAGTTGTATGCTTGGGGGGGGGGGGGGATAATATCTTGCATTTTGTATCTGAAAATCCTAAGTTTTGTTTTGGTTTAATTTTATTTAAAAAAGTAAAGTTTCCCACTAATTATACTAAGATTTAATGAGTTGATTGACGTAAATGAGAATGCTAGGAAGCGGCTGAATTAAACATCGAAAAGCAATTGGACCATTGGTTGTCTTCTAACGATGACCCCCACAGATGTTTTTTCATGACCTATTTTCTCCGTCCATTGCGTCTTAATGAGCATTTTTCCCTTCTTTTAATCAAGCATTGGTTAACCATCTCATCAGCCCACCACTGACTAATTACATTCCTGTAATGGCCTCTTTGAGTGGTATATACAATGTGCCGTAATTCCCAGGATCGGTTGGTGAACAAGGCGATGACATTAAGCTCTTTGCTGCTGTGCAACATTTTAAACACACTGAAGATGGACGATTTATTTTATTTTTCAACTCATTAGCTGCCATGGACGGAGATAGATGTCCAATCCATAAAATTGTAAAGTCTGGCAGTGATAATGAGGACAATATTCAGATCCAAAATAGCTTCACACAGATGACAATTTTAAAATGCTACCTTGCGAATTCATATTATAATATTAAATATAGAATATTAAAAGAGTAGAAATAATAGAATCATCAAATAAATGAGTAGTTTATTCAGTTTCCATACAGCTTATTGTAACATGGGCTGTGGAGGAGAACCATAAGTGGTTAGACATAAAATGTATGCGACACCAATGCCCTCTCGCAGGCGTAGGGACAGGTCATCGCTCGTGACCGGACGTTTGGTCGCCGGACGTTTGGTCGCCCGGACGTTTGGTCGCCCGGACGTTTGGTCGCCCGGACGTTTGGTCGCCCGGGTGAATATAATTTTGAGAGCTGGTTTCAACAGTAGATATTTAGATATTAAACTCTCTCTCATGAATATAATTTTGAGAGCTGGTTTCAACAGTAAACTCTCTGTCATGTTGTCAAACGTCCGGCGACCAAACGTCCGGCGACCAAACGTTAGTGATAGATTGGACGAGTCAGAGCTACCAAACTGTATCTGTAGCAAGCTGCAAACGCAAATATATTGTTGTGTTGATTTAATAGCGAGGAGAAGAAATGGATATGGTTGCAGATTTAAATACACGTTATCATGAAAACAATGTATTTTTGTGTCTATTTTTAATATGCATGATAAAGGTCAGAGTTCAAATCACCCCCGCCAACCTTCAAAATGGCGGATGAACCAGGAGCCAGTTCGGGAGTGGACTGCAGAGCAGATTAGAAGTGGCGATTTACCAAAGAAAAAACTGATAAAGCTCTCACAGAGCAATGCAGCGCATTTGGTACGTTGTCATTAGGGGATTTCGAAGCCCCACTTTTCATTTTAAGAGTGCTTTTTGATGAGAGCATGCCTCGTTTACGTGATGTAGCCCCACATTGATGGAGACAGAAAAAATGTTTGCTAACAAATTGCGTTATCTATAACTCTTTATGTTTAAAAAGAAATCATTCCATTGTGTGTTTGAGTTCTTCAACGCGCACAGACTTTTGGGAAACATCAAGAATGTGGCTAAAACGGCCAAAAAGGAGCAGCTTGTCGACGCCATAACGAGCTGTTTGTCAGCATCGTGAGTCATTTTCTAGTTTCTATTTTCTCTATCCATGTAATAATTAAAAGTCAGCATTCAGTATTCAAGGATTTGCTCAATTAGCTTGTTCTTTTTATTATGATACATTAATTATTTTTAATGAAAACACACTAACTGGTCTAGTGTTGATTTTTTTTTAAATAACAAGAACCTTTGTTGATAACTCACCCACACAAGTGCCATCAGTGGAGGTGTAAAGAATAAACAGTACACTTATAGAATATACGTAAAACTACCCTGGGCTTGTTTTCCCTTCACTTTCTTAATGGAACACCTCAGGGCTTGGACCTTTTCATTTTTTATTTGAAATGTGGTTTGGACAAAACCTAAGTGAGACATTCACGGTGTGTTCAACCTGGCATTAAACTAACACATTTGTTGGCGTTTTGGCACAATTGATTCCTAAAAAAAATCTCTCGGTAGCGTGATAAAACTGCAATTTGGCCAGTAAATTGCTCTACGACTTACCTCGTCGGCGTGCTAGTCGTCCGTGAGCATAGAAGAAGCTGTTCGAAAGTATGGGCTACTGCGCATGTGCTTAATTTACGCCGCTGCGTCGACAATAAGTGTAAACAATTGTCCCGCCATATTGAATGTGTTAAAGATGGTGGCTTGCTTACCGTGCTCCACGAGGTGGTTTGTCCTCCCAACTTAATGTCCATGTTTTGAAGATGATGAAGAATAGTCGTGATCATTTTAGTCTTGATGCTATAAAACAGTGTGTCTCATAACTTTTTCTGAACCGCTTTGGAGTCATTATTCAACTGTACTGTGAAAGGCCTTTCTATCATTCATCACTAAAGACTAGGGACTCTATCTGTTCCATAAGCAGGCGTAGACATAACACTCACCTCTTCCATATTCATTCTTACATTCATTCATACATTCATACATTCATTCATTCATACATTCATTCATACATTCATGCATACATTCATTCATACATTCATTCATACATTCATTCATTCATTCATTCATACATTCATACATTCATACATTCATTCATACATTCATTCATTCATACATTCATACATTCATACATTCATACATTCATTCATTCATACATTCATTCATACATTCATACATTCATACATTCAATCATTCATACATTCATACATTCATGCATACATTCATTCATACATTCATTCATTCATTCATACATTCATACATTCATTCATACATTCATACATTCATACATTCATACATTCATACATTCATACATTCATACATTCATACATTCATACATTCATACATTCATACATTCATACATTCATACATTCATACATTCATTCATCTTCTGAACCGCTTTATCCTCACTAGGGTCGCGGGGGGTGCTGGAGCCTACCCCAGCTGACTTCGGGCCAGAGGCGGGGGACACCCTGAATTGGTGGCCAGCCAATCGCAGGGCACAAGGGGACAAACAACCATTCACGCTCACACTCATACCTAAGGGTTATTTAGAGTGTCCAATCATCCTACCATGTATGTATTGGGAATGTGGGAGGAAACCGGAGTACCCAGAGAAAACCTACGCAGGCCCGGGGAGAACATGCAAACTAACCACTCAGCCGGCTGGCCGCCCAGGTTATCATTTATGCTTTTTTTTGTGTCGCAGCTGTAGCTGCAGTTAAGGTTTTATAGGCATAAAACAGTTATTGAGTGTGAGATTGATTCAAATGTAGCACTATTGAAGGCCTAGGTGGGAAATGCACGGTCGGCCACTGCCCTAACCCTAACCGGATTGGACATCTATGAGTGACAAACTCGTTTTAGATTCACCAGCAATGTTATTGTTATTAGATGTATAACCTTGTCACTGGCATTGAAAGAGTTATGACTCTTGCATGGAAAATAACACACAAAGTGCGTGGCTATGGCCTAAAATGCTCCAGTAACCTCATGGTCATCTCAGCGGAACAATACTGGGCCCGTACGCCCCGGAGTGCGGCGTCTGCAGCTCCTCTGGACGTGCGCCACATTCCTCCTTCCTTCCGCCATATTTGCATGCAAATCATCTGGCTCGTATTTGCCCCGGTTCGCTCGCTAGTCTTCCCCTCATACATCTAAAGAGTGGATTTATACAGAGACACACAAAGCAGTAAATACTACTTTACCTTTTTTTCTCATGTGACAAATGAGAGGAGATTTAGAGGTCGACCAGGTCCCCGAGAGTACGGGGCTTTCCGTTGCATAAACAGGTCTTGCGAAGCAATAACAACTCAGAGAGATAGTAAAACATTCACTCTGTGAGGAGGAACTCACAGCCTCTTCAGTGCTAATGAATTCTTTTTCTTAGAAATCGAATCACTTTGGCCGGCTGACGTTGCCAAGCTTCTGATCATCTGAGGCTTTCTCCACAAGTTGATGCTATTTCATTAACCAAAGCTATTTTCCTGTGAATTCGACAATTTAAAAGAGATGGAAAGTGACCGTGGAATGCCTCAAAAAGTACTGGAGTAAAGTACCCTGAAGTGACCCAAAATTAACTTCTTGCCTGCCATTGACAGCGATAGAAATCCAAATCATTTAAACGAGGAGTACTGGTTGTGAATTGTCATCTTTCAGTGCCATTGACAGTGCTAGACGTCAGATCATATTTAAATAGGAGGGGCGAATGTATAAGGGTACACGGTCGATTGGTCGCCGGTCTTTTGGTCGCCCGGAAGGTAAGTGATAATTACCATTTAAATCGTTGCTCAAATTCCCTAAATACAAACTGCGAATTACTATTTAGTCATACTTAATGCCCTAGTAATTATTAGGCTAAAGAAATGCTCCAAATTTCCCGGACTTTTATTGTTTTTTGTTAAAGAACTTGTTAAGACCCTGACTGACGTCCCTTCCTAAGGGGACAACTCATGTACATACAAACTCTTATACACTCACACGTCGGCTCAGTGAAACTGATCATGGCCATTGTTGGCTTTTATTGATGCGTAGACCGTGTTGTTTTACCTTGTTTTCTCGCCGGTCTTTTGGTCGTCGGTCTTTTGGTCGCCGGTCTTTTGGTCGCCCGTTGTCGCGGTCGGGGCCACCAAAAGACGGCCACCAAAAGACCGGCGACCAAAAGACGGCGACCAAAAGACGGCGACCAAAAGACGGCGACCAAAAGACGGCGACCAAAAGACGGCGACCAAAAGACGGCGACCAAAAGACCGGCGACCAATCGACCGCACACGATGAATGTGTCCTTTCCTGTCAACATAGATTGGCCGTCTAGTGCCGTCAATGGCAGGCAATTAGTATGATTTAACTACCCTCCCTTACCATAACTTTAAAGACTAGTGCAAAATTAAATTTACCCCATTACAATAAATTTCTGCAAAAAGAACAAAATAGCCAATCATTGAGATTTTCGTAGTCCATTATCATGTCCGGACACCTCATTTCAGATACTTAGAGACTTTTTGGCTACTTTTGACAACAATTGATGTCAAATCTCAATAGCTATTAAAAGAAAACAGTCACGGTGATCCCATTTGACCTAGTTCCATAAAAGCTACTTCGTCCACACTATGAAAAATGAATGGATTAATGATCTTGGTCAGTCTTTGTACTGGTAAAACAACAAATAGCTGACATGACGCAGCCGGGTCAGGCTACCCCACGCGGACACGGATCTAGCTCTGAGTCGACGTGGGGGAGAACGGTTAGGTCGAATGCTCCCAAAATTGGGAACAGAACGTTTCGGGCCGAGGGCAGGTTTAATTATCCCGGCACCGAGTGTTCCCCTCAGCCGTCAAACACAACAGAACCGCCCCCTTCCTCACGGTTAAGCTCTCGTAGGCCTCGTGTGTACTCGGAGATTACGTTTGGAGACGAAGTGTTCTTTCCCAAGAGCAAATAGCATTCCTCCATTGTTGAGAGGACGCGTTCTTCCCGATAAAAAGGGGAGATGTTTTTGAGGGTCTTTTTTGAAGTATGTAAATCTGAACTCTTGTATGAAATAGATTTTTGCTCCGATACACGCTCGTATTCGGGAAATAGAGTTCACGTTCTGTCTGTATCCGGAGAGAGAGATAACGCACGGTCTTATCTGTTACCAGGGAAACGTGGCGGATCTGACACGACATTGATTGTGTGTTGGGACGGTGCAATGAATGGACTTTAATGTTTGAACATGTCTGCGGTCAAGTCGTTCGGCTTTGATCGTTTCTTGACCTTTTATTGTTTCTGTAACACTGACCTAAACTCTTGTGTGTCAAGTCATTCATTCATTTTCCGTACCACTTATCCTCACAAAGGTTGGTGTCATTGACATGTGGCTCTTTTATTTTTTTCCCTATGAATTTAAATAAGTTTGCCACTAGTACACGTCTAATCTATGGCCATCTTAGTTCTGAAAGAGTTGACTTCTATAACAGTCAATACCAGCCATGGAGTAATAATGCGTATAAAGATTTTTTTTTAAACGCTGGCCTACACATTCCTAGTGTATTTTGATTTTAAAGTGACTTTTAAATGACTGGTGATTACATGTATGTAATGGGAAATACCGAGCCCAAAACATAGTGTGCACTAATACATGTTTTTTTTGCAAAAATGCAAAATTCAATTTTATGTCAAATCTTGAAATAATGCAGCAAAAAATATTGATTGAATCATTGAAGACTTTGTAATATTAGCAAATATTGGGAAAGTTGAACTATACATCAAAATGTGAAATGCATCAAATGACTGGGTTTAATTTGAGCATGATATCGGATTAATCAATTGGAAGTACTTGAATTGACTTGAAATTGAAGCATGGCAGAATTTATAAAATCATCAAATTGTTTGTATCCGGAATACAGTCGTAGAGTAACGTAAAATGGTAATTTTTTTGTGTAATCATTTTTACATTTTTAAGTGTTGGCACTAGAGCAAGGGTGTCAGACTCTGGTTGGTTCGCGGGCCGCTTTAACGTCAACTTGATTTCACGTGGCCCGGACCATTTTAGATATAATATTTAGATTTTTTTTAAATAAATGGATTAAAAGAACTGGATTAAAAGAACTGGATTAAAATCCGTGAATATTCAGTTTTTTATAGATCTATAACAATGTTTATTTTAGCTTTGTATATATATTTTTAGATTTTACAAAATGATTTTTCAACTAAAAACACAGAAAAAATGATTAAAAAATTACAATTATTGATTTAAAAGGAGGAAAATCAGGAAATTTAATATACATCTATACTCTTCATTTTAATTTGATCCTAAAACAGAAAGTTGGCACTCATGATTTACTTTCCCCGGCCACACAAAATGATGCGGCGGGCCAGATTTGGCCCCCGTGCCGCCACTTTGACACATGTGCACTAGAGGGAAACAATAAGAAAATTAACGGTGATAGACATCCAATCCATTTTGAGCGTCTTTTACCATAAATGACAGCCAAAGCGTTAAGACCATAATCCGGTGTGAGGAAAGACTGTGACACTTGCACCAATTGGACGGCAACAATTTACGTCCAGGACTCCACCCCCACCGGGCCGCCGTCTGCCATTCCTCACAGACGGAAAGGTCAGCCAGAGAGCACCATAAAGAGGAGTTGAGGGTGGTCAACGAGTTCCTCTAAAGTTCACTCAGATTCCACACGACTCCGCCTCCTCTCTGGCAAAACTGTCGCCAGCGCCTGTGTTAGATAGTGAAAGGAATCTGATTCCAGATAGTGTTTAATCAGCATGTGCGTGTTTTTGAGAAGGGGTATCCAATGACCCCGAGGCAAAATAGCCCTAGGGTCAAAATAACAGGAAGGAAGTCATGTGATGGACTGGAAGTAGCTCTAAGGTGGGGGAGGATGGAGCGAAAACAAGGGAACAGGGGAAAATAATGAGTGGGGGTGGTGAGATGTGTCCTCCACACCCCATTTTTTTTAAACAACACAGGTGCATGACAAAGAACCACCCAAGAGATGGTTGGAAATAAACATGTTTACTCCGAATTTGAGGCACTTAATGCCACTATCACTTGGTCGCTTACATCTTAACAGAGTGTGAGTGTGATATTGTTTCAAATCAAAAGCAGCTTGTTGGAACCGCTGTTTTATGGCCTGGGTCGTTAAACTGCGCCCTTTGTATGAATCCTTTTCTCGACTACAAGTGCGACATCGTTTGAAACCAAAGACCAGGGTCATGCGCTGTGTAGCAAAGTCAAGAAAAGATAATCTTACAAACCAGTGAATTGTTCATTCAACTTCTAGTTTAAAATCATGATAAGTTAGAATGTTTCATTTCATGTAATGCTGAGGCTTCTATTGAAAACTAAATTCCATAAGGCCTGATTTGACCATCAATTTGATTCATTGTGCCAATAGGCATGTGTAAAAGTATATTATTGTCATATTCCATATGTGAACTAAACCAATTTTAATTAAGTAGACCGGTCATATGTCCTGATTTGTATAGGGCATATCTTCATTGAAATGCATTATGCAAGCAGGACACTGAATTGTCCTTCCTTTTAGAGTTGCATCTGAATGGCAGACACTCCAGTGTGTTCGCAAGTGCTTGCTGGATTGAGAGCATCCACGGGAAAGGCCGTGAAAATGTAGGTATTTGTACAGCGCAATTCACCACATTGTAATCCAAAGTGCTTTACATCTCTTGAGAATCTATCAAGACACAATTAAGAAATAGCAATAAAATCACCATTTAAAGGATACATAAAAGTCACGATAAATCAGTAAAGAGTGTTAACTCATTCACTTGCAAGCACAAAATGTTCAGATGTGCTTCGATACTATTCTAATTGCTGGTCAGATGGGGGATTCTGTTGATGCATAATGCTCGTATGTCTCCTAGCAGGACATTGAGTCACTTGGCGTGAGAAAAAGAGAACGAGCCTATTCCATCCTTTCGCTCGTGGCTCGTAGGCCGAAAATATGCTTAATAGTATAACATAATGAGACACATTTTCTCTCGTGAGGATGCTCCCGTGACCGGACGTTTCGTCGAAAGACGTTTGGTCCCCGGACGTTTGGTCGACCGGACGTTTGGTCGACCGGACGTTTGGTCGACCGGACGTTTGGTCGACCGGACGTTTGGTCGACCGGACGTTTGGTCGACCGGACGTTTGGTCGACCGGACGTTTGGTCGACCGGACGTTTGGGCGACCGGACGTTTGGGCGACCGGACGTTTGGTAGAACGGACGTTTGGTAGAACGGACGTTTGGTAGAACGGACGTTTGGTAGAACGGACGTTTGGTAGAACGGACGTTTGGTAGAACGGACGTTTGGTAGAACGGACGTTTGGTAGAACGGACGTTTGGTAGAACGGACGTTTGGTAGAACGGACGTTTGGTAGAACGGACGTTTGGTAGAACGGACGTTTGGTAGAACGGACGTTTGGTAGAACGGACGTTTGGTAGAACGGACGTTTGGTAGAACGGACGTTTGGTAGAACGGACGTTTGGTAGAACGGACGTTTGGTAGAACGGACGTTTGGTAGAACGGACGTTTGGTAGAACGGACGTTTGGTAGAACGGACGTTTAGTCGCCGGGTTCACTCGCTGTGAAATTACGACAGAGAGTTTACTGTTGATATTTTGATATTAGATATTTAGATATTAAACTCACTCTCTCTTATGATTATAATTTTGAGAGCTGGTTTCAACAGTAACAACCCGGCGACCAAACGTCCGTTCTACCAAACGTCCGTTCTACCAAACATCCGTTCTACCAAACGTCCGGGGACCAAACGTCTTTCGACGAAACGTCCGAGTACCGGATGCTCCTATCTAGAAAAACTCGTAAAGTTGGGTGTTCGTATTATGAGAGTCCACTGTACATGAACATGATAATCTTCATTTAGTGTACCATTATTTATCAATTTCTAATACGCTCATCCTCATAACAGTGAGATAGAGACGATCAAAGAAGGTAATAAAGGCTGAGCGGAAAGGTAGCCACAAATTCCACTGGAACTGCTAATTCACAATCCAGAGGCATGACTCATGAGATTGTTGAGGACCAATTTAATTGGTACAAGGAAATGTTCTTCTTTAGTATTCAAAACAGTAGGTCAATATTTTTTTGCCGGGATGCCAATTTAACAAGCGTGGCTCACGCGTGTATTTTCCGGGACTGGATTACCCACTGTTAAACACCTTGGGGCAAAACCAAGTCATTATAGATGGAAGGAATCCTTTGTGAATTACTCTTCCGGAATGGGTTGCCAGCCAATCACGAGGAACAAATGGATAAACACACATTGACAGCTAAAAACAATTAGACTCTTAATTTAGCTTACCATATCTGTTTTTGGAAGGTAGGCAACTAGAGAGCAACCACGATGGCACTTGAAGAACATGCCTGGGTCTGAACCTATGACCTTTGACCTATGAGGTAGATGTGCTAAGCAGTCAGCTATTATCTTGTTTAGCTTTTTTTTTTAGCTTTAGAGTTACTCCTGTAAATTTCAAAATTAACTCAAATCTTTATGTGGCCTTTTTAGTTTGTTGAGTTTGATATATGTCTTTGAAATAATGATGATTTAGTCAAATTTACACAAATCCCAATTTTTGCCATTGGTAGCACCTTCCGGTAATTAACTATAATGATAATTTAAATAAATGTATATTTTTCTGTGGGTGGCTTGAGTGATTAGCACGTCGGCTTCGCAGCTCTGGGGTCCTGGGTTCAAATCCAGGTCGGTCCACCTGTGTGGAGTTTGCAGGTTCTCTTCTGCGGGCCTGCATGGGTTTTCTGCGGGTACTCCGATTTCCTCCCACATTCCAAAGACATGCATGGTAGGCTGATTAAACACTCTAAATTACCTCTTTAATTAAAAAGTATTCCCTGTTGACCAAGAAGAACAAATACAAATCAGAGTAATAAATGAAACAATATCATGGCTTTTTAAACATTTCACTCATTCATTTTCATTAAAAAAAGAAATAATATTTTATTATTAAGTATTCGATTTAATAAGTTAATAGGTCGTGTACGGATGGTGTGAAGAATGGACTTTAATGTATATATAATAACTTTAATGTATATAATAACATGTGAAGTTATTCATTTTTGATCGTTTCTTGATCTATTATTGTTTCTGTAACATTGACCTTAACTCTCTGAGTGCCATTCATTTTCCATACCGTTTATCATTACAAGGGTTGTGAGGGTGCTGGAGCCAAGTGTGGGCACCAGGCGGGGGACACCCTGAATTGGTGCCCAGGCAATCACAGGAGAAGACAAAGAACCACTCACGCTTACAATCATACCTAGGAGCAATTTAGAGTGTTCAACCAGCCTACCAGGTGAGTTTTTGGGGATGTGGGAGGAAACCAGAGCACCCGGAGAAAAACCATGCAAGCCCAGGGAGAACATGCACGAATTGCTGCTTGTTAACATGTGACCTGTCATTTCCCCCCCTTTTTTTCTATGTAAGTGTGTAAATTAAATCTAACAGAATGTACTTGATTATTTGTAAAACTATTGATTTTATCTTAACAAAAGATAGTTACAGTGATGAGAATCAATATAATTTGTTCATTTATGGTAGGGAATAAAGAGACTGTTAGGTGCATCCTAACAACATTGTCTTGACGCCATGTGTCAGTGTACATGGGCATAATCATTTTGTCCACACTGATAGTGATCAACGGAAGTCTTTATGACTTCCTTTATGGCTGAATAATCATTTTGCACGGGCTCATGCGCACTCCTGTTTCAAAAACAGGAAGGAGATTATTAGCTTCCCGGAGTGTGTGCGTCGCGGTTGGAAAGCAGATAGCAGGACAGAATGGGGTCAGTGGGGGGCTCGCTCCCAGTATCACTTACTGCTCTTCCTTGACAAATTTAGAAATGGAGAAAAAATGATGAAGATTCAACCGTGACAAATGTCAACATGTGGGTTGTCGGGCACGCAAATCAGTCACAGAGGAGCCAGGTGAGCCAAAGGGCGGAGCAAAAGGAAGACTGTTTTGGATGTTACCGTGGTCAAAACGCCCCATTAAATATGATGTTGACCTTCACTCTGGCTGTGGTTTGTGTTTTGGATGATAAAACGCATGCGCACACAAACACACTTAAAGGCACACATTCATGAACACGTATTGGCGAAATGAAGCATAGTTGAGGGCCATACATGATGGATAACAAAAGCAAGGACATACTTGTCAATAATAGGGGTCCTCCACATCTGTAAACTGTACACACTGGGAAAAACCATGCCACTTTGAAAAATAGTAAACATTAAAAAAACATACATTTTCTTCCGATGGAAGAATTAAAAAGGACACGAAATAAACCTTACT
Source organism: Stigmatopora argus (assembly GCF_051989625.1). NCBI lineage: Eukaryota > Metazoa > Chordata > Actinopteri > Syngnathiformes > Syngnathidae > Stigmatopora > Stigmatopora argus. The sequence goes on from NC_135399.1 coordinate 6,384,366, forward strand.
GAAATTGTAGTTTTTATTTGGTTGTGCCTTTTTTTTAAGTGAAGTGAGATATTTTACTAGAAACATTGATAATAATATTCATATTAATTGTGTTATTTTTTAAAATAAAAAAAACTATGGAGGAACAGGTAGATAAATGGTGAAAAAATAATCAAGTTAATTAAGCAAAAAATGAAAAAAACATAATGAATGTTAAAATAAAAATTGAAATAAATACCAATACATTCATTTTCTGTACCACTTATGCTTACAAGGGTTTCGGGGGTGCCAGCCAATCGCAGGGCACAAGGCAACGGACAGCCATTCATGCTCACACTAATACCTAGGAGCAATTTAGAGTGTTCAATCAGCCTATGATGCAAGTTTTTGGTACGTGGGAGGAAACCGGAATACTTTGAGAAAACCCACACAAGCCCTGGGAGAACATGCAAACAGGACGGTCTGGACCTGGGATCGAAACCTCAATCTTACAACTGCATTTACCATTGGTGAAACAAATGGACACTGCCCACCCTCCCATTTCAAATGGATTTAATATCTAATAGTGACAAACTAATATAAATTCACAGCAGAAGGATGGAAAGTGAATAGCGTGTTCCATTGTATTTATCACTAAGCTAAAGGGCTTTTGGGAACATTGGAATGCAAAATATATTTGGTATTTTAATGCATAGTAGGCTATGTGTCATAATCTTTGCTGTGTGTTTAGTTTTAAAGTTAAGCCCGACAGAAGTTTAATAAAGCCCATCAAAATTGCACTCTTTAGGAAGAACTGTTCACAATCTTTCCAAGTGTAATCAGGCTGCATTTCCACCATGTTTATTCCATTACATATTTTTCAGATGATCACTGAAATTCCCGTAAATGACTTCTCAAACTAGTTTTGATGATAAACTGGTCCAAACCTACTCCCAGCCCTCGCCCCTCTTCACATACACAAACACATTTGCCCCATCCTGCCCTCGGCGCAGAGTTGACATGCTTGGCCTTTTATTATGTTCCGGACACTGTTTTTCCCGAGGCAGGAATGTGGACAGGAATGTGTTGTTGCTCTTCTACTGCTCAAAGGGAGAAACACCTACCATGCTTTCATACCGCATGCAAAGACAAAAAGACAAATGGAGACACAGCATTAGGGAGGTGAAGAAAGTGTCCGCCAATTGCGTAAGAACTTAAGAACTACAGATTCTCCTTCGATGGGTTGTTGTTTTTCACCAGCACTTTGTCTCTGCTTTTCATTACAGCTGTTAGGTTGCTTTGTGCTTGAGCGAGGCCTTGCGTAACAGCCCGCTTGTCATTGGCTCGCCCAATGTGAACCTCAGCCAGTCGTGCACCTTGACACATTTCAGCAGGCCAGCTGTGATCAACAAATGATTTTTTTTTATGTTTGTCATCTTCCACTAGATAGGTATTACACATACTTGACATTACAGACATGTTTAGACGTTGAAGGAACATCTCAAGTTTAACAGTGCACCTGCGTCGTATCATTGGATTTAATCAAAATGCTGCTTTTTGCCAAGTCATTAAGGCTCACTTTGACAGGGACTGTTTTTAACTCATTGTCTGCCGCTGACAACAATAGACGTGCAATCCATTTGAACTGGGAGTGCTATGAATGTTCATTTTCTGCCATCCCTCCCACTTCAAATGGATTGGATGTCTACTAATGATAAACTCATTTAAACTCACAGCCGTTATCAAAGGGAGCCTGTGGTCCAGTGGCAAGAACAATGGGTTGAAATTGAAGTTGGACACAAGTTCAAATCTGGAGTGAGTTCAAGTTCACTCTTTGCAAATCTCAAATTGTTTATTGAGGTGATGAAAATGATAAATATAACTTCCAATCATTTCATTTCAGAAGTCACTGTGGTCCAGTGGCAAAGACAATGGGTCAGACAGACCTCAAGTTAGTGGATTTGACTGCCATGTGGAAGATGGGGTTCGAATCCCGCTCTCGTTTGACTAATCACTACACTAGTAGTTCAGTAAATGGGTAATCCTTTTTTCATTCAAATAAAGACTTAGTCATTTTTTTCAGTCGTTGACTGGCGACACCGGGACGTGAACCCTCGACACCCACGTCGCAGGCAGGTGACTTACCCACTACACCACGAGGCGGCCCGCCTATACATGATTGGAAGTTATATTTATCCTTTTGACTACCTAAATGAACAATTTGAGAATTGCAAAGAGTGGAATTGAACTCATTCCTGATTTGAACTTGAGTCCACCTGAAGTTCTGACCCATTGTCTTTGCCACTGGACCACAGTGACTTCTGAAATGATGTGATTGGAAGTTATATCTATCCTTTTCATTACCTTAATAAACAATTTGAGAATTGCAAAGAGTGGAATTGAACTAATTCCTGATTTGAACTTGAGTCCACCTGAAGTTCTGACCCATTGTCTTTGCCACTGGACCACAGTGACTTCTGAAATGATGTGATTGGAAGTTATATCTATCCTTTTCATTACCTAAATAAACAATTTGAGAATTGCAAAGAGTGGAATTGAACTCATTCCTGATTTGAACTTGAGTCCACCTGAAGTTCTGACCCATTGTCTTTGCCACTGGACCACAGTGACTTCTGAAATGATGTGATTGGAAGTTATATCTATCCTTTTCATTACCTAAATAAACAATTTGAGAATTGCAAAGAGTGGAATTGAACTCATTCCTGATTTGAACTTGAGTCCACCTGAAGTTCTGACCAATTGTCTTTGCCACTGGACCACAGTGACTTCTGAAATGATGTGATTGGAAGTTATATCTATCCTTTTCATTACCTAAATAAACAATTTGAGAATTGCAAAGAGTGGAATTGAACTCATTCCTGATTTGAGCTTGAGTCCACCTGAAGTTCTGACCCATTGTCTTTGCCACTGGACCACAGTGACTTCTGAAATGATGTGATTGGAAGTTATATCTATCCTTTTCATTACCTCAATAAACAATTTGAGAATTGCAAAGAGTGGAATTGAACTCATTCCTGATTTGAACTTGAATCCACCTGAAGTTCTGACCCATTGTCTTTGCCACTGGACCACAGTGACTTCTGAAATGATGTGATTGGAAGTTATATCTATCCTTTTCATTACCTAAATAAACAATTTGAGAATTGCAAAGAGTGGAATTGAACTCATTCCTGATTTGAACTTGAGTCCACCTGAAGTTCTGACCCATTGTCTTTGCCACTGGACCACAGTGACTTCTGAAATGATGTGATTGGAAGTTATATCTATCCTTTTCATTACCTAAATAAACAATTTGAGAATTGCAAAGAGTGGAATTGAACTCATTCCTGATTTGAACTTGAGTCCACCTGAAGTTCTGACCCATTGTCTTTGCCACTGGACCACAGTGACTTCTGAAATGATGTGATTGGAAGTTATATCTATCCTTTTCATTACCTAAATAAACAATTTGAGAATTGCAAAGAGTGGAATTGAACTCATTCCTGATTTGAACTTGAGTCCACCTGAAGTTCTGACCAATTGTCTTTGCCACTGGACCACAGTGACTTCTGAAATGATGTGATTGGAAGTTATATCTATCCTTTTCATTACCTAAATAAACAATTTGAGAATTGCAAAGAGTGGAATTGAACTCATTCCTGATTTGAACTTGAGTCCACCTAAAGTTCTGACCCATTGTCTTTGCCACTGGACCACAGTGACTTCTGAAATGATGTGATTGGAAGTTATATCTATCCTTTTCATTACCTTAATAAACAATTTGAGAATTGCAAAGAGTGGAATTGAACTCATTCCTGATTTGAACTTGAGTCCACCTGAAGTTCTGACCCATTGTCTTTGCCACTGGACCACAGTGACTTCTGAAATGATGTGATTGGAAGTTATATCTATCCTTTTCATTACCTCAATAAACAATTTGAGAATTGCAAAGAGTGGAATTGAACTCATTCCTGATTTGAACTTGAGTCCACCTGAAGTTCTGACCCATTGTCTTTGCCACTGGACCACAGTGACTTCTGAAATGATGTGATTGGAAGTTATATCTATCCTTTTCATTACCTAAATAAACAATTTGAGAATTGCAAAGAGTGGAATTGAACTCATTCCTGATTTGAACTTGAGTCCACCTGAAGTTCTGACCCATTGTCTTTGCCACTGGACCACAGTGACTTCTGAAATGATGTGATTGGAAGTTATATCTATCCTTTTCATTACCTAAATAAACAATTTGAGAATTGCAAAGAGTGGAATTGAACTCATTCCTGATTTGAACTTGAGTCCACCTAAAGTTCTGACCCATTGTCTTTGCCACTGGACCACAGTGACTTCTGAAATAATGTGATTGGAAGTTATATCTATCCTTTTCATTACCTAAATAAACAATTTGAGAATTGCAAAGAGTGGAATTGAACTCATTCCTGATTTGAACTTGAGTCCACCTGAAGTTCTGACCCATTGTCTTTGCCACTGGACCACAGTGACTTCTGAAATGATGTGATTGGAAGTTATATCTATCCTTTTCATTACCTCAATAAACAATTTGAGAATTGCAAAGAGTGGAATTGAACTCATTCCTGATTTGAACTTGAGTCCACCTGAAGTTCTGACCCATTGTCTTTGCCACTGGACCACAGTGACTTCTGAAATGATGTGATTGGAAGTTATATCTATCCTTTTCATTACCTAAATAAACAATTTGAGAATTGCAAAGAGTGGAATTGAACTCATTCCTGATTTGAACTTGAGTCCACCTGAAGTTCTGACCCATTGTCTTTGCCACTGGACCACAGTGACTTCTGAAATGATGTGATTGGAAGTTATATCTATCCTTTTCATTACCTAAATAAACAATTTGAGAATTGCAAAGAGTGGAATTTAACTCATTCCTGATTTGAACTTGAGTCCACCTGAAGTTCTGACCCATTGTCTTTGCCACTGGACCACAGTGACTTCTGAAATGATGTGATTGGAAGTTATATCTATCCTTTTCATTACCTTAATAAACAATTTGAGAATTGCAAAGAGTGGAATTGAACTCATTCCTGATTTGAACTTGAGTCCACCTGAAGTTCTGACCCATTGTCTTTGCCACTGGACCACAGTGACTTCTGAAATGATGTGATTGGAAGTTATATCTATCCTTTTCATTACCTAAATAAACAATTTGAGAATTGCAAAGAGTGGAATTGAACTCATTCCTGATTTGAACTTGAGTCCACCTGAAGTTCTGACCCATTGTCTTTGCCACTGGACCACAGTGACTTCTGAAATGATGTGATTGGAAGTTATATCTATCCTTTTCATTACCTCAATAAACAATTTGAGAATTGCAAAGAGTGGAATTGAACTCATTCCTGATTTGAACTTGAGTCCACCTGAAGTTCTGACCCATTGTCTTTGCCACTGGACCACAGTGACTTCTGAAATGATGTGATTGGAAGTTATATCTATCCTTTTCATTACCTAAATAAACAATTTGAGAATTGCAAAGAGTGGAATTGAACTCATTCCTGATTTGAACTTGAGTCCACCTGAAGTTCTGACCCATTGTCTTTGCCACTGGACCACAGTGACTTCTGAAATGATGTGATTGGAAGTTATATCTATCCTTTTCATTACCTAAATAAACAATTTGAGAATTGCAAAGAGTGGAATTTAACTCATTCCTGATTTGAACTTGAGTCCACCTGAAGTTCTGACCCATTGTCTTTGCCACTGGACCACAGTGACTTCTGAAATGATGTGATTGGAAGTTATATCTATCCTTTTCATTACCTTAATAAACAATTTGAGAATTGCAAAGAGTGGAATTGAACTCATTCCTGATTTGAACTTGAGTCCACCTGAAGTTCTGACCCATTGTCTTTGCCACTGGACCACAGTGACTTCTGAAATGATGTGATTGGAAGTTATATCTATCCTTTTCATTACCTAAATAAACAATTTGAGAATTGCAAAGAGTGGAATTGGACTCATTCCTGATTTGAACTTGAGTCCACCTGAAGTTCTGACCCATTGTCTTTGCCACTGGACCACAGTGACTTCTGAAATGATGTGATTGGAAGTTATATCTATCCTTTTCATTACCTAAATAAACAATTTGAGAATTGCAAAGAGTGGAATTGAACTCATTCCTGATTTGAACTTGAGTCCACCTGAAGTTCTGACCCATTGTCTTTGCCACTGGACCACAGTGACTTCTGAAACGATGTGATTGGAAGTTATATCTATCCTTTTCATTACCTAAATAAACAATTTGAGAATTGCAAAGAGTGGAATTGAACTCATTCCTGATTTGAACTTGAGTCCACCTGAAGTTCTGACCCATTGTCTTTGCCACTGGACCACAGTGACTTCTGAAATGATGTGATTGGAAGTTATATCTATCCTTTTCATTACCTAAATAAACAATTTGAGAATTGCAAAGAGTGGAATTGAACTCATTCCTGATTTGAACTTGAGTCCACCTGAAGTTCTGACCAATTGTCTTTGCCACTGGACCACAGTGACTTCTGAAATGATGTGATTGGAAGTTATATCTATCCTTTTCATTACCTCAATAAACAATTTGAGAATTGCAAAGAGTGGAATTGAACTCATTCCTGATTTGAGCTTGAGTCCACCTGAAGTTCTGACCCATTGTCTTTGCCACTGGACCACAGTGACTTCTGAAATGATGTGATTGGAAGTTATATTTATCCTTTTCATTACCTAAATAAACAATTTGAGAATTGCAACAAGTGGAATTGAACTGACTCCTGATTCCCGCCTCATGTTCTGACCCAATGATTTTGCCAGTGGACCACAGCAACAACTAGAAGGTGAAGAATCAGAAGTCAGATTTATTCTCCGACTCTCTTAGCCTTACTTGCTGTCATTTTTTAAAGAAAAAAAGCCTTACTATACTATGTCGTTTTTTAAGAAAAGAAGCCTTACTATACAATATCGTTTTTTAAGAAAAAAAGGCTTCCTCTACTATGTCGTTTTTCAAGAAAAAAAGCCATGCTATACTATGTCATTTTTTAGGAAAAAAAGCCTTACTATACTATGTCGTTTTTTAAAGGAAAAAAGCCATACTATACTATGTCGTTTTTTAGGGGGGAAAGCCATACTATACTATGTCGTTTTTTAGGGAAAAAGCCTTCCTCTACTATGTCGTTTTTCAAGAAAAAAAGCCATGCTATACTATGTCGTTTTTTTAGGGGAAAAAAGCCATACTATACTATGTAGTTTTTTTAGGAAAAAAAGCCTTACTATACTATGTCGTTTTTTAAGAAAAAAAGCCTTACTATACATGGTCTTTTTTAAACAAAAAAGCCTTACTATACATGGTCATTTTTTAAGAAAAAAGACTTACTATACATGGTCTTTTTTGTAAATAAAAAGCCTTACTATACTATGTCGTTTTTAAAGACAAAAAAGCCTTACTATACTGTGTCGTTTTTAAAGAAAATAAGCCTTACTATACTATGTCGTCTTTAAAGAAAAAAGCCTATACAATGTTGTTTTTTAAGAAAAAAGCCTTACTATACTATGTCGTTTTTTACGAAAAAAAGCCTTACAATACTATGTCGTTTTTTTTAAGAAAAGAAGCCTTACTATACAATATCATTTTTTAAGAAAAAAAGGCTTCCTCTACTATGTCGTTTTTCAAGAAAAAAAGCCATGCTATACTATGTCGTTTTTTAGGAAAAAAAGCCTTCCTCTACTATGTCGTTTTTCAAGAAAAAAAGCCATGCTATACTATGTCGTTTTTTTAGGGGAAAAAAGCCATACTATACTATGTCGTTTTTTTAGGGGAAAAAAGCCTTACTATACTATGTCGTTTTTTAAGAAAAAAAGCCTTACTATACATGGTCTTTTTTAAACAAAAAAGCCTTACTATACATGGTCATTTTTTAAGAAAAAAGCCTTACTATACATGGTCTTTTTTGTAAATAAAAAGCCTTACTATACTATGTCGTTTTTAAAGACAAAAAAGCCTTACTATACTGTGTTGTTTTTAAAGAAAATAAGCCTTACTATACTATGTCGTCTTTAAAGAAAAAAGCCTATACTATGTTGTTTTTTAAGAAAAAAGCCTTACTATACTATGTTGTTTTTTACGAAAAAAAGCCTTACAATACTATGTCGTTTTTTTAAAGAAAAAAGCCTTACAATACTATGTCATTTTTTAAGAAAAAAAGCCTTACTATACTATGCCGTCTTTTAAGAAAAACGCTTTACTGTACATGGTCGTTTTTTTTAAATAAAAAAGCCTTACTATACATGGTCATTTTTTAATAAAAACCCTTAATATACATGGTCATTTTTAAAGAAAAAAGCCTGACTATATATACATAGTTTTTATTTTTTAAACAAATAAAAGCTTTACTTTACATAGACCACTTTTTTTTAAAAGAAAAAGCCTTACGATGTCCAGCCATTCAAGTCATTTTGCATGCCAGCTTTACGTTTGTATCAAATCTCGGGGTATTCTTTGCTCAGTTATGAAGCACGTCTAATAAGATGAATAAATATTTGACATTATCGTCGACAAGGAAAAAGAGTGTCGCCAAACTTTCGTCAAAACATATACAGACGCTCCCCTACTTACGAACGCAATTGGTTCCGAGCTGGTTCATAAGTTGAATTTGTTTGTAAGTTGATTCAGTGCTATATTTTGTATTATAATTTATGTTTAAGGCCGATATAAGTATCTTGAAGGTTTATATAAGTGCATTTGTATGTTTAAGGCTTGTATAAGTAACACGCATTGGTTTGTACTGAAAAAAAAACATTTAATAAAATGGAGAGAATATGTACAGTACTGTAGAGAGAGAGAGAGAGAGAGAGAGAGAGAGATTTATGTATTAGAAACTGGCCAAAAGAAGCGACCTAATGACGATTGCACAGTTTTCTTCTTTTTTTCATCATAAATGATGCGGTAGCACTGTATGGCATCATTCAATTGATTTGCAAACTTTGTGCAACGTTCAATATTTGGGTCCTGCTGCTCGATCTTTCTGTTTATAAATGGTACTGACGGTTGAACGATACAATGCCCGCGAAACGCTTACCACTCTCACGCGCATCAAGCTTCGTTATTATTGCCACTCGTTTCAGAAGAAATGGCTTGCCTCTTCCTTGCAACTCCCTCAATAGAAGCCTTTAGCTTTTTACCAACCATATTCAATATTGGATGCATGAGATATTTAATGATAAAAATGAAAAAGGTTCTTTGCACACTGTAGATACATTCACGCACTTCCGCATTGCAACGAATAAGAAGGTAGATGCTGGGTGAGCTGAGCTCTCACAGCGCCAGGCGTCGGTGTTAGCGGCGGAAAGAAGTACTACTCCGAAAAAGGCGTGAAATACAAAATTGGACTTGCGAACATTTTTGGACTTAAACGCAATTTGCAGACATGTTCGTATGTACCGTTGTTCGTAAGTTGAATGTTCGTAAGTAAGGGAGCGTCTGTATTAATATTAGATATCGTTATTCTAGTCTGGCATGGTGGAAAGCTGGTTAGCACCTTCCTGTGTAGAGTTTGCATGTTCTTCCCACACCTGTGTGGGTTTTTTCCTGGTAGTCCGATTTCATCTCTGGCAGCCCTCGTGGTCCTTGTGATGATAAGCGGCACAGAAAATGAACGAATGAATATTATTCTAGTATGATACATTGCTATTCTAACAAATAATAACAAACAAACTATGGGATGGAGACACAAAAAGAGGCACAAAAGATTGAAAAAGTATAAAAAAATCAATAAATCAGATTACATGGTGTACACATTCCTTTTAAACAACACTGAACATGCGTCATTGTGCAATTTTTCGGGTTCTAACGTCAATGGCACTAAAACATGATTGCTTGCTGCCAACTCTCCAAGTTCAAATTGATTGGTTGTGTGGAAAGAATGGGTCAACTTTGGTGCCTTCTTGACCTTTTTGCCGCACAGTATTTCTTGCGGGTGTTTGACAATGTGGAAAAGGTCCAAAATAAATACATGTACAGTATGAGACACTTAAGTATACACGCAATGTAAACATCAGTCTGAGGGGGGAAAATATGACCACACTTTCCACTTCATCAACCTAACACTGTAACAAGATGCTGGATCTCTTTGGTATAAAATGTGAACTTTTCATTGGGTGGTCTTATTTAAAAAATCATATCTGTGCAGTCAGTCTGAAGAACGCAAAAGTCAATTATTTCACAAGCCCCCTGGAGACCATTTGATTCTTGTCTGATTATCAAGCGCATCTATTCTTATCAGCATAGCTGCTGGAATGTCCTGTAAATTACTGCCAGTATTTCTCGCCTTCCCGACTAATTAGCTTCTTGTAACATTTCAACTAATTCTTATTTGAGTAATTCAGTATTTTTCTCAACTACCGTATTTTTCGGACTATAAGACTTTACTTTTTGCTCTCATGTGGCTTTAATAATGAAATAGATTACCTATAGAATTTCAAGGGCCAATTACCATAATGCCCACTTGTTTCATTTATTCAATTTGGATAGCATTACAGTGAAGTGGCCTTTCTACATGTTTTCAGAGTAGGTACTTTCATGCATGTTATATTATTCAACAACCTAAATGTATCAACTACGTGCCAAGTAAATATGATTGATGCCACTGTCAAAAAAAAAATGCGGGACTGCACTTTTTTTTTTTAAATCCATCCGAAAATTAGTGCCATTATAGAAGAATAATTTGAGGTAGAACAGACATCCACAAGCTACTACCTTAAAAGCAGAAATAGCTAATAGACATGAGTTACTATGGCAATTGGTTGTGCCAATGTTCACTTACCCTGATTTTACCTTAATAATCACGAGAATGCAAATGTTGCCACTGTAAATGGACACAAGTATTAGAGAGACGAGAACAACTGCCAGACCGTGCCCCAAGTCTGGACCCTGATGCCAATTTGTTGGGAAAAAATGAATATTTAAAAGAAAAAATTCCATGATGCCAATTTGTTGGGACAAAACGAACATTTTTTAAGTGTAATAATGGCACACAGGAAGGTCCAAAACTGGGTTTAAACCCTTGATCTCAGAGGCCTATGCACTAACCAATTGCTCACTGGGCTCACATGGGCGGAGCTAGTGTACCCAGCATTTGAATAACATTTACAGTGGGGGGGATTCCGGGGGACTCTCCACGAAAACGCTCTCTTAACTGAACAAACAAATTTAAATTAACTTGGATTAATATATACAGACACACTCAAACATACGTTTAATGTGACTTTACACGAAACTGAATTCTAATTTTGTTTTAATTGTTTTTACCTTCGTTCTGGCCGGGTTAGTTGTTTGCCACGCCTCCACCCTCACGTTCGCTATCGATGGGTTGTTTGCTGTTGTATTCCCTTCAAAATATTCCGAAAATGATGCACACAGATGTCCTCACAATAGGATAACACACGACCACTTACCAACGAGAAGTAGTCTTGAATTAGCGATCGCTCCGCCAACAGGAGCTATCGCTAAGGGGGGAAACAGGAAATGCAACAGCCTACCCACGTATTGATAGTGGGTAATGAAGTTTTATTCTGAGAAAGGGTGCCATTGCCTATCGGTGTTGTGTGCATGAGTATTCTTCATTACCCAGAAAGCCCTCTTTTTGCCCGCGCATGCGCGTTGTGCGTTTCCTGATCGTTGCGTAGGAGGAAACTCGTCTGAATAAATCGTTCAGTGCTCGTAGATATCTGTTATACACGAAAGAGATGCGGCAAAAAAGACAGTGTGCTACAATGATAAACAGCCTCTCATGTCATGGCCACCTGGCTTGGTCGCATCTCGAAATTTTGATCGTATCGCGGGCGAATTATTCGATCGAAATTTTCATCGTACCATGAGCATGTCGTAGGTAGAGCTAATCGTAGGTCGAGGTACCACAGTACTGATGAATAGAAAAAACTGAGGTGGCTATGTGAATACTATACTTGCAGGATTTAATTTAAAAGAAAAAGTAGCAGTGCATGTAATGGGCTCATCCTTCACTAGGTGATAGTAGATGAGCAAGACGGTGGTCCTTTTGAGACATCACTGAGTGATGCACCATTCACTGTTTTGACAGAGACCACCTGGGGGGTTGTTTATTTATTAGTGGTAGGGGCTGCTTGGCTATCTGCCCACAACTACAGACGGCTGTCAGCTTCACAGCCCTTCACATTAGTGTGATTGAAAGGCAACGATGGCCAGTGAAAGTGACGGGGTTTGCTCACTCTTTATTATTTATTTATCCGTCTTCTCAATGCAGTTTATTTTTAGTTGGTGGCTTGAATGAAAATAACAAAAGAGACCAGTGTTGTTATTCAAGGTTGCTTTCTTGCAAGTATATAGAAATGGCACGTCCCTATAAGAGCTCGTGCGTCATTGGCCGCTGAGTGGAGATAAGGCATGATTTCTGAGAATTAACATTGTCAGAAATATAAAATAGAAAAGTGCGACAGGCAGATGTTTTGCGTCATTTCCTGTAATGGAAAAAATATTGACAAAGTTGTCCTTGTGAATGTGTTTTTACCGTCGCTTTTTGTCCAACTTTTGACATCATGGAAGCGCTTTTGTGGCATGACGTACACTCTATTGCAGTTGTTGATTTTTTTTTTCTTTTTTTAAAAGCTAATTCATCTTCACTTTCATTGATGTCAGTGCCAGAAAAACCAAGTGAATGGACGGGTGTTCACTCATTCATCCCAGTCATTATGAATTGGGCTTCTAAATAAGTTAATGCCATTGAAAAAATTACATTAGCAGCAGGTTTTGGAAGCTAATGAGTTAAACGCACATTTCACATCATATTTAGACCCTATAACAAGTTTGTTATATATATATATATATATATATATATATATATATATATATATATATATATATATATATATAAATGGGTTCACTTTCCTGACTTCAGAGTTTCTAGGAACCCCCGCAACCCTTACGAGGATGTGCGGTACGGAAGTTGACTGAAAGAATGAATATATAATTATAGTTTAGAATGGAAAAAGAAATCCTAAATCATATTTCATGGAAAAGGACGAATAACAAATTTACTACTATGTTTTTTTCCCTCTCAAAATCTTAGTGAGTCGTCAATGGTGATAAAATGTGATAATAAATCTTAACCATGCGATGCAGATGATTCATTGATGTTATCATTACAAATTTGGCAGAAATTCAAGTTAACCAATGAGAAAGAGTTCAACATAATAATGCTGTCAAACACATGTTTAGGGGCTGATTTGTTGTTTCACAACCACTCCCTGTTCTTACCCTAACCTTTCCTAACTAGCAATTTATTTGACAACATCAAAGTAGTTCAGGCAGTAAGGTTGTGAGTGTTATAAGAGGTCAGATGCTAAAGTTACTGTGTAAATAACAGTAAATTTTTAGAGCAGATCCGGTGCATCCGTCATCGTCAATGACGGTGATGTTGTTGCTTTTTGTGTTTGATCAGTCAACAACCAATGGCAGTGTTTCAAGCAGTAAAGCAATGAGTGTGTCAGAATAGCGCAACAGAGCTTCTCGGAAGCATAAAACTATTACATTGTGAGTCAGACGCAGGTGGTTGTGAGTTGTTTGGTCAAATATGACATGATTATACTCAACCCATGATGTTTTGAACACTGGTGAGATGTAAGACATTTTATCAATTCACTTGGCTGCCATTTTAAGGCTTGTATGCCCGAATAGACTCCAGTACCGCCATGACCCTAGTTAGGATAAGCGGTACGGATAATTAATTAATGAATTTAATTGCACTGAGCAACGTAGGTATGTAATCTTGGGCATCCATCTTCACAAGGCTCAAGATGATACGCAGACAAGAAATTGGAGCGGACAAAAAAAGTGACTGCCAGCATTTAGTCGTGGTGGAAATGAGGAGAAAAACTGAAAGCTCATTAAAAAAAAAATGGTGGACCACCGTAAAGGGATATGCATACTGTACACGCTGGCATAGTCCCACTGTGGTTTTAGAAAACTAGGACTTTGACATTTTTAAATAAATATGGTTGGAGTCCTAAAGAGGAATGGGTATCAGACCCTCTCAGTCAAAATAGATTTAACATCGATCGAATGGCAATGAGTGACTTGCCAAATCTTCGCATTCACAACTCAAGTGAGACACTTTCTTGACATTCTAAGTGGGCCGGCCCGTATGAAAATTCATAAATAAAATATATTCCCCGAAAGGGAAAATTACATATATGATTTAGGGCACATCTGTATGTGGTTTTGAATCTGATTTGTGACACATTTTTCAGAATGTGTCTGCAGTCCGAGCCATCATGTCTCCGAAATTGAAATTCATTCAGCAATTACACCAACCAAGAGTATGTGAATTTATAACGACAGATATGGAACTGTGGATTGACAGCCAAGCAAGGTTGTTAGCTACTGTTAACGCCTAGCCCGAATCATCTATCAAGCTTGTAGGCTTGGCCACAGTTGTAAGAAAATTAAATGAATTAAAAAAAGAGCCTTGGATCTTAGTGTGTGCGCTGACTTGGGTGCACTTGGGTAAGTAAATGGTAGCTACACTACAGTGGTGGGCCGTCAGGGCATTCAAGGCCTTCTCTGCTGGCCTGAGAAATATCTGAATCATATATTATATTTTGTCCATCAACACTTATTAAATAATTCCAAATTGTCTGTTAGCTTCCTTTCATTGCTTTTCCCCCGGGTTGCACTGCTTCCAGATGTTTTCATATTAAAGCATTTAACCAATCACATTTCAGCCATTATTTATTGCCAGGGTCAGAAATCTGCATTCTGTATTTGTATTTAATCAATAAATGCTGTTTTCGGTTGGATTTTACACCATTTTCGGGCAATGTTTGCCGGTACGCCATTGACGTTCATCGCTGTCTTTTCCCGGGAAAATCACCCCCCTGGCCCGATTGTTATGTCTGAAAAGCTCCAGTATTTATATTTAGTCATTAAATGCTGCTAGGAAGTGGATTTACCCCATTCTTGTGCATTGATTTATTGATTATTTTTTATGTGTCGCAGCCGTAGCTGCAGTAGAGGTTTTATAGCCATAAAATAGTTTTTGAGGGTTGGATTGATTTGTTGAAGGCGCTACGAGAAAATGCACGGACCGCCACTGCTACACTAACATGCTAGCTCATAGTCATCATAGTGCTGAGTACATCTGATTCAGGGTGTCCCCCGCCTCGTGCCCGAAAGTCAGCTGGGCTAGGCTCCAGCACCCGCCGGGACCCTTTGAGGATAAAACGGTTCAGAAAATGAATGAATGGATGAAAATTAATTCACCTAAAATACCATAGAGCTACCATGTGATGTCATTTGTTTTCATGCTTCTGCCCATCTGGGTCAGTTTTCTAAGTGCCCAGTGGACTGTGAGCTATTGTGCATGCGTAATACAGAAAAGGCAGTACAAAAAATCATATATGACAAAAAAATATATAATTGTTCTTTGAGCCATGCAGTCTGAACCTAGCTAAAGTCTTGGTAGTTTTTGGGGACTTGTTTCAATATGACTTTTGAAGGTTTAGGTCTGGCTCAGGTTCGATTCCCAAAAGACTCAGTATTGGTCTTGTTTCGTTGGGATGCTGGAGGCTATCCCAGGTAACAACGGGCAGTATGCAAGGTACATCCAGTGTTCAACATGCATTTCTGGGATGTAGCATCATCGGATCGGTATTGGCAAAACATATCTTGAGAAAAACTGTATTGGATCAGAAGTAAAAAAGTCAGTATCGGGACATCAGTAGTTTGAAAAAATGATCGCCACCAAGTTCTAGTCCAAATGGATTGAATGTCTATCATTCTCAATGGCACCCAATTTAAGAGAAGTCGATAAAAACTCCTGCAAGTATCAACAAACCACATAAAGTAACAAAATAACCCCATGGGATAGATGTCAAGTTTAACATGTGGTGCTTAAGATCACTCGCTTCTTTGCCTATTAACCATATCTACACCCTGGGGGTTGCCTGCAGTGTGTGGATATTATTGTTGTTCCATTAAATCCATTTTAAAAAAATGATTTTCGCACCTCTCCTTTGATGTGATGGGCGGAGAACAGCTGCGATGAACGGCTTCACCTGAGCCTGAGGAAACTTGTCGGGTTTAGCTGGGATGACACACCCTGAGCTGACCTGCAGACGACGCGCACCTGCCAAATAGTGAGTCACCGTGCCAGAGTGGGCGGTGGCCTGCAAGCACATGAGCTCATCCCCCATCGCTTCCCGCACATTCCCACATCTCATCTTAAGCTACACCCATCTCCAGACGATCTTTGTCTTACCTGTTTTTTTTCCCATGTGTAGGAAGTGTGTGAGAACTGTTACCCGAAAACAACTGCTTGGTTAAAACATGCTGATCTAACACACACATCTTTTTCCTTAAATAGACGCCAAATAAATATTCCACGAGAAACACACACAAAGATTCAGTTATAATAAAAATACTTTAAACTTTATTTTTTTAAAGTTAAGTATATACTGCAAGCTGTTTATTTTCTCTATATTTGATTCCCAATGCTTGTTAAAGTGTCTAATTTATGCATTTTAAAATGCTAACTAGCATTGTGCTTCATTATTTCATTCATTTATTTTAAATATCATTATGAAAATCTTGCTACATTTTGTGCATTCAGAGTCTTTGCATATAACTGTTTTTTTAATTTAAAAAATGATGTCCTTGATACCTGCGTAATGTGTATCTCATGCTATTATTGCACCCAGAGACTTGGTGAACACTAGACCGCTACAGACACCATTCCTGGTTGTACTGCTCACGTTACTTTCATTTTGAATTTGTCTACGTGCAGGCAACACCCTTTCGGAACACAAAAAGGAAATTATTGTACATTTGTGATTATGAAATAAAACAAAATTCCGCTTTGATTTTTTTTCTTTTTTTTCCTGTTTGGAAGTATTGTAGGAAAATGAACCATCGAAAGAATCGAGGCAACTAAGGCAATGTTAAGGGTGCAGCTTATATGCGGAGGTGGCTTATATATAACTATACTCTTCAACCCATCTGCAGTTACATACAAAAAATGCTCAGGGTTGGTATTACATCCTCACTAATCCTTTACATACCTACTTTGCAGTCATTTGTACACAATTAACTATAAACATAAGTAGTGGAAACGTATTGGTGTGTGTGAAGGAGTGGTTTGCAATAGCAAAAAGAGGAAGCACTTGTTTACCGTATTTCATGCAGGCGGGTTACGCAAGCAGGGTTTACGAGGAAGGTGAGAGTGAAAAAGTGAAGATACGCAGCTGATGGATCAACGCAACGCCCTCAAACAGGAAGTTCTTTTTGAGCTGGAGACGGAAACACAAGTGGGTAGGCCGCAGGATATTTGCTGTCTTGTCAGTTTGACATCCAGTTCCTCCACCGTTTACGCGTGGGAGGGGGCGGCGGATCTGTCAGTGTGTGCATGTGACAGTCAAACAAATGTGACAAAAAACTGCTTGCATTCATCATGGGATTATTTTTGATAATTAAATGACTACGTAGGCACCCAGATCTCTGAATGCGGTGATAAAAAGGTTTCTTTTATGCAAAAAAGAAAACAATAAAAACAGGCTTATACTTTTAAAACAAAAACATCTTTTAAAAAACATTATTTTAAACAAAATGACGGCTGGCGGATGTATGGTTAGCGCGTTGGCCTCACAGTTCTGGAGTCCTGAGTTTGAATCCTTCTGTGTGGTGTTTGCATGTCATCCCTGGGTTTTCTCTGGGTACTCCGGTTTCCTCCCACATTACAAAGGCATGCAGGGTAGACAGATTGAACACTCAAAATTGTATATAGGTATGAGTGGGTACTCGGACGTTTCGTCGAAAGACGTTTGGTCCCCGGATGTTTGGTCGACCGGACGTTTGGTAGAACGGACGTTTGGTCGCCGGGTTGTTGCTGTTGAAACCAGCTCTCAAAATTGTAATCATGAGAGAGAGTGAGTTTTATATCTAAATATCTAATATCAAAATATCAACAGTAAACTCTCTGTCATAATTTGACAGCGAGCGAACCCGGCGACCAAACGTCCGTTCTACCAAAGGTCTGTTCTACCAAACGTCCATTCTACCAAACGTCCGGTCGACCAAACGTCCGGGGACCAAACGTCCAGGGACCAAACGTCCAGGGACCAAACAGTGTTTTTTAATGTTCATTTACTGAAAATGTCCATAAGACTTCATTTGTGACTCTTGTTGAAGGTTATAACCTTTTTTTTAAATTGTTATTGTGAACCGGGGACCAAACGTCCGGGGACCAAACGTCCGGGGACCAAACGTCCGGGGACCAAACGTCCGGTCACGGCACGGGTGAGAGTGTGAATGGTTGTCCGTCTCCTCGTGCCCTACGATCGGCTGGATCACCGATTCAAGGTGTCCCCCGCCTCCAGGCTGAAGTCAGCTGGGATTGGCTCCAGCACCCCGCAACTCGTGTGAGGATTAAACGGTTCAGAAAATGAAATGAAATGAAAAAAAATGAAATTGCACATTTCTAAAGGCACTCAGACCTTAGAATGCATATGGATGGTGAGCCATGCCCAAAAATGTTACCACTTTTTAGGAGAGAAAACTACTATATGAATCTAGCCCTAAAATAAAAGTGGTAAGACAAAGAAGTGTACTGCTTGTTACCTCTCAATCTGTCCTCATCGACCTCCCTGTGAGACTGACGGATACTAGCAATTGTATATCTCTTCATCAGACTCCAGACAATTAGACCTATTTTCAGCCCTAATTAGCATTTTAATTAAGGTGACTGTGGGAAGGAATAATCCAACGGCCTACGTTTAAGTGTGCAGGAGCGTCGATCTCACTGGCGTTTTAATCCCGCCCACCTTCAGAGACTGTCGGAACATTCTGCTTAATGAATGAGGCGGGGGGCGGGGTTTGTGGGGCCAAACAATAACAAAGGGATCCCAGTTTCAAACAAATCAAAGAAACAGATGAACATTTGGAGTGTTGTACGAATAAATTTGTATTTGTGAAACAAAATGAATAAAGAATTAATTATTTCAATGCCATTGACAAATCGTCACTCTGCTAGTGGAATAAGCGTGCAATCCATTTCAACTCGGATTGGATTGGAGGTTTATTGCCGTTAATGGCGGCCGAAAAGTGAATATAATTATTTTTGTTGTTTTATTAACTACCACAACAAATTAGTTTTTCCAACCCTTAGGCTTTTTTTATTTATTTATTTGGAAACACTTAATTTTTGGTGAAAGATGAACTGGTAGAAGAACCAAGAGAACTCAATATTTCTTAAATAATATTGATATTTATTCCATGTGTCTACAAAGAATCCATACCATCTAAAGCAAAGACGTAAATTTAAATTATCATCTCTTAGTCGCATCACATTAATATGCAGGATGGGAAATATTTACAAAGAAAAAAGAAAAACAGCAAAGTAAGCCAAGGCCCACCTGACAATAACCTTCAGATGCTTTTGATGAAGATACATAACTTGAATGCAAAACACTGCTCAAAACACCAAATGGGCTCAATTTGTAAGAAAAACAAACATATACAAACCGCGACAAACAAACAAAAAAAATCAGAAATTTAAGCTTTCACAAACATAATATTTGTACATTTGGTGGTGAGTAAACTTTTTTCAATAGTGTAAATATTGCATATATGCCATTTGTACCTAACAATCATTTAGGTCAGGTATGAAATTGTTTTTTTTTTGAAAAATTTGCAGTTACAGCATTATAAAAATTGTGGCATCATTTTTTATTCATTTTTTTCATTTTTTAAAATATTATCCCATCTGTTATTAAATTATTTATTTAAAAAAAAGAGGGGAGGGTGAAATCGCATATAACTTAATTAGTGCTTTTGTTGTCTCACTCCAACACAAACTATGTACAAAAACAACAGCATGTTCTTCAACTTAAAGTTGTTTGTTGTGGTAAAGTCACTCTATATACAATCTCGAAGTACCAGTGAATCCAGAAAAACAGCAATCCCGCTTGTGGACTAGTAGTAGTAGATGTCGGTTTTTTTTTAGCTTTGACTCGTTTTCACTGTGGCGCTTGTTTGCGCGTCGTACCCAACCTTGGAACACGATGTGTACTACATTCAACGTGTCTCATGTTACAATCTAGACGAGTTTGCAAATGCAAGACCGTGCGTCCCAAAACGACGGCGTCTGATTGGAAAATCGGCACCGTCAGGAGGCATCCAGGTGAGTGTATATGTGCGGTCCAGTTAAGACCAGGGGTGGGCATTTTGGTGGTATCTTTTTGATCGACACTAAAGAACGTGACAAAAATAATGACGTGATCAAAGTCCCATTCATTTTGACTGGGGTGGCAGGCCGGGATTGAACAAACGATGGCCAATGGCTATGAAAGATGATCATTCAATGAAAGTCCTGAGAATGAGTTTATATTTTGGTTTGTGTAGTTTTTTTGTTTGTACGTGGGGGGTGGTGAGGGGGAAAAAATCCCAAATTTGAAGTTTTTCTGACCATAATTGGAAGTTGACAAGAAAAAATGTTTGAGGTTTTAATTAACATTTTAGGAAAAAAAATTGACTCTGGTTTTGATGATCAATTAGTTGACTTTAAAATTAACACCAAAGAAAAATATTTTACAAAGTAAAAAAAAAATTATAGATGAAATAGGGGAAATCTTTCAGAAAATAAATGTTTCATATTTTATTTATTGAGCTTCATTTTGGGGTTCAGGCAGTGGTGTGCCGTCAGGGCCTTCAAGGCATTCTCTGCTGGCCTAAGAAATATCTGAATCAATAAATGCTGCTAGGAAGTGGATTTTACCCCATTTTAGTGCATTTTTTGCCGTTTCGCGTATGGACGTATATGGATGTATCGACGTTAATCGCTGTCTTTTTCCCGAGGAAATGATACTCCAGGGCCGATTCTGATGTCTAAAAAGCTCCAGTATTTGTATTTAATCAATAAATGCTGTTTTCAGCTGGATTTTACCCCATTTTCGGGCAATTTTTGCTGGCACGCCATTGACGTTCATCGCTGTCTTTACCCGGGAAAATCATCCTCTTGGCCCGGTTGTAATGTCTGAAAAGCTCCAGTTTTTGTATATAATCATGAAATGCTGCTAGGAATTGGTTTTTACCCCATTTTTGTGCATTGATGTATTGATTATTTTTTATGTGTCGCAGCTGTAGCTGCAGTAGAGGTTTTATAGCCATAAAATAGTTTTTGCTGAAGGCGTCACTAGGAAATGCACTGACTGCCACTGGGTTCAGGTAACATTTCCGATTTTTTTTGTCAAAATGTGACCAAAGACCATAAAATAATTTGTCACAATCGATCAAATTCAATCAAGATGCCCATCCCTAGCTAAGACAAAGAACTTTTAACATTCTTTTTATTCATAACTTCTTGTAGTGATCAGGTACCGACTGTTTGGAGGCTCTGAATGTTTGGCTCTAGCGAGCCAAGGCTGTACCGGGTCATGTTGTGGTGTTTTAGTATAACATCATTGCTCCTTAAAAATGGTCAACAGTGAATAAATAGATATTTTTTTGTTCGTGGTTTAGTCGTAAATGTACCATGGAAATCTCAGAGTGGCTCATTCTTTGCGGATCGGCTCTGGTGTGAAGGGTTGCTAGGTCCGGACAAAACAGCCCAACAGGGGCAAGATTAAGGCTTTGGATTGGTGTCTAAAATAAAAATAAAAAAATCTGAAAATAAATATTTCATTTATAATTATATCAACTATGGGGGTTTAACCAACCTGTGTTTTTTTTGTCTGTTTGTTTGTTTTGATGAGGTAGGTTTTTTTAAACAAGTTTTTTTTTAAATATGTACCTAAATGCCACCTTTTAATATTCATAGATATTCACACATTTGGAAAACGTATCACCAAATGCATATACATCAATGTTAAATAAATAAATATTTTGTATGAATTTTTTTCTTCTCTTTTTTTTGCATGTGCTCTCCAGGTTTGGTTTGTGTCTTGTCAAACTCTATGAACTCTTTCAGCGCCATGCCATTGACAATGATAGACATCCAATCTTGGGGCGTCCATTCTTTTGCTATTAATTGAAATGAGTTTGTCACGAGCAGCCATCCAATCTATTTAAAGGGGACGAGTGGCATTTGTTAAATCATAGCCAAACCTCCCATTTCAAATGGTTTAGAAATCTATCGCTGTCAATGGCAGCCAGAGTTAATAATGTCCAACAAAATAATACATCTGTGAAATGATACAATAGGTCGTGTAATCAGTTAAATAAAATAGTTACCAAGTATTAATAGTTGGTTTGACGTTTTTTTGTTTTGTTTTGTTTTGTTTTTAAGTCCAGCAGCTTCGACGGACGGCGCCGAGGGAAGATTCGGGGCCAAAGGTCAAGTGTCCTTGTAGCCACAGTGTTGGCGACGAAGGGTCAAAAGACATATGGGCAGCGACCCGCATCACTCGGGAGCAGCGGAGGGGGCGGAGCCAGTGGCCTTCATTCTGAAAGAAGCAAAAAACAAAACAAAAAAATTTAGAACACAGCGAGGCAGCTATTTATTCTGTGAAAATTTTCCATCAAGATGAACAATCATTCACGCTCAGACTTAGGAGCAATTTACAGAGTTCAACCCGCCTGTGTTTTTGGGATGGGAGGAAAGCAAAATACCCAGAGAAAACCCACGCAAGCCCAGGAACAACATGCAAACTCTACATAAGATCCAGACCTGGGATTGAACCCTGAATCTCACGGTACACGGTCGATTGGTCGCCGGTCTTTTGGTCGCCCGGAAGGTAAGTGATAATTACCATTTAAATCGTTGCTCAAATTCCCTAAATACAAACTGCGAATTACTATTTAGTCATACTTAATGCCCTAGTAATTATTAGGCTAAAGAAAAGCTCCAAATTTTCCGGACTTTGATTGTTTTTTATTGGAGAATTTGTTAAGACCCTGACTGACGTATCTTCTTAAAGGGACAACGCATGTACATACAAACTCTTATACACTCACACGTCGGCTCAGTGAAACTGCTCATGGCCATTGTTGGCTTTTATTGATGCGTCGACCGTGTTGTTTTACCTTGTTTTGTCGCCGGTCTTTTGGTCGTCGGTCTTTTGGTCACCGGTCTTTTGGTCGCCCGTTGTCGCGGTCGGGGCGACCAAAAGACGGTGACCAAAAGACGGTGACCAAAAGACCGGCGACCAATCAACCGCACACGGAATCTCACAACTGTGAGGCCGACACACTAACAAAGCTTCCACTGGTCCACCATGCGGAATACAAAAAAACCTTTATTATTCAGTGACTTTACACATAAAACACAGGTACCCCGAGTGAGTACCCCTAATAAACGCCTGCAAACGCCCCTCCCACTTCTCCTTCCTCCTCATTCATGCAGCCGCCACAGTGTCGCTTTCTGTCCCAGTGGAAAACACAGATGAACTTTGACCCCCACGCACTTGTTTGTGAGCTTTCATTTGCATGCAGCTATCAAACCGCGGCGGAAGTGTCAGCCCACCGTGCATACGCACACACGGCTGGCCACATTTTTGTCCTCCCACCCCGCTTGTCGTCCCCCCCCGGAGGCGAACAAGAGCTGTTTTCACAAAGCTGGATGTGATCGTTCATTCTCTAAAACAAACCTTTCATTCAGACTCAGCGGACCCCCTCCCCACAACACTCCTACTATAAAGACACACACTTTGTTTTCCTGTTTTTCACTCCTAAACGACAAAAAAAAAGAAAAATATGGGAATCGGGTCATTTTTGGGGGGAGCGATGGATGACTCATTGGGGAAAATTGAGTTAAAATGGCCTACTGATTGCTTGGGTTCATTAGGGGGCGAAAAAGGAGAGAGGTGGAAAAACTGCGGTAACTGAATCAACCTGACCGAGAGGAACGGGAATGTGGTGAGGTCATGGGACCGCTGGACCAAAAGAAGACGAGCACGAGGTGACCAGGAAAATAAATCATGGGGAATGACGGTTAATTGCAAGCCAATGAAGTGAGATTTGAACGAAAATGTGTAATTTTATATATTTTTTTGGACCACGATTAATGGAAAATTCATCTTTGATCAAATGTTGTTTAGAGACATTAATGACCTCAAAATTGTCCCAATCCTCTTTTTGGCTGCCGCCGTGTCAGAGTGTGCGGTCGATTGGTCGCTGGTCTTTTGGTCGCCGTCTTTTGGTCCCCCCGACCGCGACAACGGGCGACCAAAAGACCGGCGACCAAAAGACCGACGACCAAACGACCGGCGACAAAACAAGGTAAAACAACACGGTCTACGCATCAATAAAAGCTAACAATGGCCAAGAGCAGTTTCACTGAGCCGACGTGTGAGTGTATAAGAGTTTGTATGTACATGCGTTGTCCCTTTAAGAAGCTACGTCAGTCAGGGTCTTAACAAGTTCTCCAACAAATAACAATAAAAGTCCGGGAAATTTTGAGCTTTTCTTTAGCCTAATAATTAATAGGGCATTAAGTATGACTAAATAGTAATTCGCAGTTTGTATTTAGGGAATTTGAGCAACGATTTAAATGGTAATTATCAATAAACTTCTGGGCGACCAAAAGACCTGCGACCAAAAGATCTGCGACCAAAAGACCGGCGACCAAAAGACCGGCGACCAATCGACCGTGTACCCCGTCTCAGACGCGCAAGCCAATGAATTGCACTACACAAGAAGAGTAAAGTTGAACTTTCAAGACAAAATAGATTCTCTAAATGTGTATCTTATTTTTTTTTTTAAGACAAAAACATTTTTAAATGGTATTATTATGATCAACATTAATAAGCCTAATATTGTGTTTGAAAAAACTAAATAAATGTGATTTTCTCTTGTCAGGGTCTAATTCTTCCTCTAAAAATCCCAAACCAAAATGATTCTTAAATATATATAATTTCTTAGCTTCATTCTTGGGTTTCATGGAACAATTTGGAATATCTTGTCAAGCAATATAATGAAAATATCATCTTGAAAATCGCCTTTGAAACACGTTT
This sequence comes from Stigmatopora argus, assembly GCF_051989625.1. Lineage (NCBI taxonomy): Eukaryota > Metazoa > Chordata > Actinopteri > Syngnathiformes > Syngnathidae > Stigmatopora > Stigmatopora argus. The sequence goes on from NC_135399.1 coordinate 6,409,299, forward strand.
TACGTTTGCATTTTCAAGCTCCAAACTTGGTGAAGTGAAAAGGAGGCAAAATGACGTAAGCTCCTTTCCCTGCGAGATGAGCAGGCTGGGATATGTTGTGTTTACATTCCAGCCTCATGCCGGCTGACTCCTCCCTGATCTACGGCTACACAAACAACAAGCGCCTCGTGACCTGTGACCTTCCGTGCCTCGGGGCCGACCCATGCAAGATGCAAAAACAAGCGCCGCTCCCTCACCCCAACCGTAAACACCACCACCGTTCAAAGAGCTGTCCCGCAATGCAAACGTTTCAGGGAAGAGACATTTTCAATGAAGGAAACTTTTATTATATTACATAAGAAGTCGTGCTGATGAGTTTTCACAACAGTGATAATCTACCATTTGGACTGGGAGTGGGTGAATGAGTTACAGTAAAGGCGATTGTAATTAGTCTACTGCACATGTGTCAAAGTGGCGGCCCGGGGGCCAAATCTGGCACGCCGCATCATTTTGTGTTGCCCGGGAAAGTAATTCATGAGTGCCGACTTTCTGTTTTAGGATCAAATTAAAATTAAGAGTATAGATGTATATTAAATTTCCTGATTTTCCCCCTTTTAAATCAATAATTGTAATTTTTTAATCATTTTTTCTGTGTTTTTAGTTCAAAAATAATTTTGTAAAATCTAAAAATATATTTAAAAAAAGCTAAAATAAACATTGTTTTAGATCTATAAAAAATGAATATTCTGGTCTTTTAATCCAGTTCTTTTAATCCATTTATAAAAAAAATGGATTAATTTAATTCAAATTTATAAATTAAATACAACAACAAATAAGAAAATTTATAGTTTTTTCAGTAAAAAAAAATTAAACAAATATTTACAGGTTTTTTTTCCTTTTAGTTTTTATTCATAAAATGTTTAAAAAATAATAGAGGCTCAAATTATCATCTGGACAATTTTGAGTTTGAAAAAAATGTCTAAACATTTAATCGCCTAGAAAAATGTATGGTCGTCAAAAGCAATCAATGAGTTACAGGCGAAGGAAAAACTTGACTTTTAATTTACCAAATAAAATTCACTAAATATGTAAAAACTAAAAAAAGCAATATTTGAAACTTTTTTAAAATTTTGAATAGATTTTTTTTACGAGTTTAATTTTAAAATATAGATATGAGGAATATTGATATGTATCAATATGTCTAGGAAAACTTTAGTTATTTATATAAAATTCAAAAACAAATGGGGGAATATTTAAAGTTTATTTAAAAAGACATTTTTCATATGAAAAAAATGTTGAACATGCAATTATGTATATTTATATGATGTTAGGGAATATTGCTTTTTAATTAAAATTAATACATTAAATAAAAAAATGGAATCCTTCCTTCTTTACTTATTACTTTATTTGTCACTTATCTTATACAAATAGTTATCCATCAAATGTGGCAGTATTGTGGCTAAAGCAACATCTAAAATTTCAATAATGGATGTTTATTGTAAATATTACTTTTTTAATTGATTCATTTCTTCTTCAGAAAGAAGACCAATTGGAGCGCGATCCTCTCAATAAGTAACATGAGTATGTTCTGCTAACAATACTGATAAAAGATGATGAGTCATTTCCCCTTAGTACATGAAGGAAATACAGTAAAATACCCAAAGTTTCTCCTGAATGGGAGTTGTGCATAAACTAGTCCGCTGAGAAAGGCTGGCATCACACAGCAGCTCGAGACAAAACAAGCCGCTCAACAATGTTTAATCCCCAAGCGAACGTAAGCCTTCTTACCTCCGAGCTAATTTTGGGATGGGTTGACTTTGTTTTTATCTGTGACTGGAACATCCCGCCCTAGTGTACTCTCAAGAGTTATGTATCGCTCTCTCCTCTGAATGTGCAGGGCGGGTGTACGAACAGGACAGGTGAGGGCAAGAAACAAAGTGTTCTTTTCCTTCCTTGCATGCCATCAAACAGCCCCCCCAAAAAGTACACTTTGGACTTATTAAACTAAAAAATGAAGAAAAAAAAAAGTTAACTGGGTTCATTTGCTGCAAGCCCTTTCCCACTTCAGGTGGTTTGAATGTCTATTGTCATCAATGGCAGACAATTAGCTTATATCTATAAATACTCACAATGAGACAAGGAGTTGAAGCATACTTAAAATAAGTAAGTGTGAAAATATATGATTAATCACATTTAGTACCGTATTTTCCAGACTATAAATCGCAATTTTTTCCATAGTTTGGCTGGGCCTGCTACTAATACTCAAGTGCGACTTATATGTTTTTTATATCTCTGACCACCTTATGTTGGGAGATGCCTATTTACTCAGTTGTTCCCCATTTTGATATTGTTACTTTAACGTATGTTTGGGGCAGCCCGGTAGCGCGAGTGGGGGTCCTGGGTTCGAATCCAGGTCACGTCCACCAGTGTGGAGTTTGCCTTTTAAATAATATAACTGTTAATTCCCTGGGCTCTTTTAACAGAAAAAAAATCATTAAAACAGGCATCTCATACTCCAACCGTCTCGGGCGGCTATTTCTGATCATGGCGCTAAAAGAGTTCATCAAACACGATTAGCGGGTCATTAGGAAAGCCTCTGCGTCCAAACGGCACCGGCCCTTGGAGGTATGGAAAACAACAGCAAACACGGCCAGTGCCAAATAAAGCATGTGTGTGTCAAGCGGGGTGGGTGGGTGTGGGTTGCATCACATGATTTCTGCAAAACAGAAAGCGATGCCTGGAGAGAGAAGGCGGAGAATAACAGTGGGGGAGGGGTTAAGGGGTGGAAGAAGGCTTCTTGAACACACCGTCCTCCTCGCCTCTCTACTCCACTATAGTCCACACTACCACCTTCTCCCTGTTGTTGTGGCAGATGGTGGCCGGTCATTAGCGTATTGTCACTCTCCTCCCTAAAAGAGCCAGATAACCAGTGAGTGCTGCTTGGCGGGGCAGGTGCAAATACTCCTGACCCAATCCAACCCCCCCGCCCCCAGCCCCCACCCCGTAACACTCGACCATCTGCTGCCGGCTGCGCATATGCAGACAGGAAGACGCACTACGTGGAACGGTGGATCTGCTAAATTGGGCAAGGCATGGAAGGAGTGAGTCAGATTGTCCCCTAAATGTAACCATCCAAGACGGCTGTTACAACACCAACTAGCTGGGGGGTGCTTAAATAGATGAAAGGTGGACAGACAAGAAATATGCTGCAAGTATTCCACACGCTTCCGTGATGGGACTCACAGCATTTCGCTAGAGTTCAAAGGTCGCTCAAGTGACACTGGAGTGGGGGCGTGCCCTTGAAGGCTAAAGAGTAGTAGTGTAGCAACAAAACAACCAACCTATCCACTAGTTTGACCGGTACTCGGACGTTTCGTCGAAAGACGTTTGGTCCCTGGACGTTTGGTCCCCGGACGTTTGGTCGCCCGGACGTTTGGTCGACCGGACGTTTGGTAGAACGGACGTTTGGTAGAACGGATGTTTGGTAGAACGGACGTTTGGTAGAACGGACGTTTGGTAGAACGGACGTTTGGTCGCCGGGTTGTTATTGTTGAAAACAGCTCTATCTAATATCATAATATCAACAGTAAACTCTCTGTCATAATTTGACAGCGAGCAAACCCGGCGACCAAACGTCCATTCTACCAAACATCCGTTCTACCAAACGTCCGCTCTACCAAACGTCCGGTCGACCAAACGTCCGGTCGACCAAACGTCCGGGACCAAATGTCCAGGGGGACCAAATGTCCGGGGACCAAACGTCTTTCGACGAAACGTCCGGTCAAAAGTTTGACCACCAATAACTGACAACTAATTCATCATCAAATGAATCAACAACTATTTTGACTGTCGATTAAACACTTGAAGATGTTGAACTAAGAGTTATTTAAATTCACATTTTATTTACATTTAATCTAACAAAGTAAAAAACAGGATAACATTCATTTTTGTTTCAATAAATTTGGAAAAAAACTCAAATATTCATTTGGATTTATATATTTTTGGAAAAGAAAAATGGGAATATTCTGCTGTTTGAAGAAAGTTAGTTTTATACCTTGCTTTAAAACTTTTTAACTTGTTTGATTAAAAAGAAATAGCGCAGCAGCCAAGTGGTTGGTGCGTCGGCATCATGGTTCTGGGGTCAAGGGTTCGATTCTAGGTCGGTCCTCACTGTGTGAAGTTTGCATGTTCTCCCAGGGCTTGTGTGGGTTTTCTACCCTGGTACCGCGGTTTCCGACCCACATCCCCAAAACATGGAGAGTGGGCTGGTTGGACACTCTAAATAGCCCCTAGGTGTGGGTGTGAGTGTAAATGGCTGTCAGTCTCCTTGTGCCCTGCAAATGGCTAACCACTGAGTCAGGGTGTCCCACGGCTGGTGCCCATAGTTAGCTGGGATAGGCTCCTACACAACCCACAAAACTTGAGGATAATCGATTCGGAAACTGAATGAATGAAGTATACACAATAACTAAAATGTAAATATGCTCGGAAAAGAAATGCAGGGTTTTTTTGTACTTAAAAAACCTGTAGGAAGAATAAAAAAGTTAATTAAAAACGTGTTGATAATGTGTATATATATGTATATATATATATATATATATATATATATATATATATATATATATATATATATATATATATATATATATATATATATATAAACTATTCACATTTATTATTTTTTTTAACATGATTTTCATAGTCCAATTTTTCCCAGTTCTAAGTAACAAAAATCTCAAAAGCTCAGAAATACTCAGTTATCAACCAACTATGAAAACACTGGTTTATGGCAGCTTTACAATCGCCGCCCACACCCATTCAAAATTAGCCACAGCCAACAGAAAGAAGAAATTCCATATATAGCCCCATAGAATGCACCCCCTGCTCATATTCATTGACATGTGTGTTGAATTTTAGAACAGCAACTGCCTCGCCAACCCCCTCCCTTCCTTTCACCCCCACAGGGGTGACTGCAAATGCCAAATGAGGACACAGGATTTAAGTTCCTAGCTTTCAAACTGCAGCACTGAAGGGAATGTAAACTATGGGCTCAGTCAGTGATAACAAGAAAATGTGGTCAAGCTTGCGGGAGACAACGCCTCATCTCCTCCTTGATTGCGGAGAAGCAGTCATTTGGAAGGAATAGTAGTAGTAGTAGTAGTAGTAGTAGTAGTAGTAGTAGTAGTAGTAGTAGTAGTAGTAGTAGTGGTGGTGGTGGTAGTAGTGGTAGTAGTAGTAGTAGTAGTAGGAGAAGGAGGAGTAGTGGTGGTAGTAGTCGTAGGGGTAGTAGTTGTAGTAATAGTAGTAGTAGTGGTAGTAGTAGTGGTGGTGGTAGTAGTAGTGGTAGAAGTGGTAGAAGTGGTAGTAGTGGTAGTAGTAATAGTAGTGGTAGTAGCAGTAGTAGTAGTAATAGTAGTAGTAGTAGTAGTAGTAGTAATAGTAGTAGTAGTAGTAGTAATTATAATGGACGCCTTTCTGTGTCATTGACCTAGTAAAATTATATTTAATTGTAATAATTTGGATGTTTTTTTATTACATAACCTGAAAACACAATCATAAAGAATTTACCATTTGTCTAAAACAGTGTTTCCCTTTTTGCATTGCAAAAATCTCAAGGCACACAAATCTTATTATTTATTTATTACTATTTATAACTCTGTCACCTATATTTGCAATATAATATTATTAAATATAATGTTTTTAAAAATTCCCCTTTAGAAAATATTGATATTAAAAAACATTGAATATTTTATTAATTCGCTATGCAAAGGGAGAGTTGGACAAATTCATCAATTAGATAGAGCTATTTTTTTCTTTTCGGGTCTGACTGCTGGTTCAAGTAATATTTGGGTGGATTCTCCCAAATGGACTCAGTATTTCTCTATCACATTAAGAATATTGTGCTTATGAAATTCAGTAGGAAAAAAAACAAGCATGACTGTTTATTTAACACTTATTTATGATTTATAAAGGATATGGCTACTGTTATTATGATCATGTATACATAAGTAGTAACAACATAGGAATTAGGTCAACTGGGTCAAAAAAACTGCTACGTAAAAACTGACTGCAATTTTCCAATAAGCTCACAATTGCACTTAAAATCTGACCAAGCAACTTTTGGGGTCAAAATCCTCTCCAAATTTTAATTAAAAAAATAGTTACAATCATTCTATTGGTCGGTTAAATATGTTGAAATGGGAATGAAACAACAAAAACAACCACTTTTATGTAGAAAGGTTGCCAGGTCAAATCACAAATGTACATGCAACCAATCAGGGGCAGAGCAAATTTGTGGAGTAATTCGTAGTAAAAATAAAAAATAAAAAAAATCCCATCCCCCTTCCGAGTCTTCCATCCTGGCAGGTTACAAAAACAAGTGAGCATTCACCTCTCCCAGCAACCTTTGCACACTGCCCCGCATTCCAGTCCTGAAACCCAGTACCTGACAATTGATAAACAACTGACTCACTTGTTTTTCTGGGGAACCCAATGACTTGCACAGAGTGCCGCGAGAAGCGTCACTCTGTGAGAAGCATCACAAAACACAGACGAGGTAAAACACGAGCTGTGTTAGAAAAAGCACGAATGAAAATTAACTTATTAGCTGCCATTTCTAATGGTAGACATGAGATGGGAGTACATACTAACCCTAACCCTAAATTCTAACCATAACCCTACATTCCGACCCGAACCGTGAATTCTAACTGTAACCCAGTGGTTCTTAACTTTGTTGGAGCTACCGAACCCCACCAGTTTCATATGCGCATTTGCCGAACCCCAACAGTTTTATATGGGCATTCACCGAACTCTACTTTAATATGAAATAAAATATGATTTTTTTTTAAATTCCTCTCAGCATTGATTGGCCAAGCAATGTCACGCAATCATCTGCAGCCAGTTATGGTCAAGCGGGGCATGTTATCGTGAATAAACATGATGAGTCGATGTGTCTTGACTTCTGTGGCAGAGGACCCTAAATTCTAACCCTAACAATAAATTCTTACCCTAACCCTAAATTCTAACTCGAACCCTAAATTCTAACTCTAAACTTAAGCCCAAATTGTAACCCTAAATTCGTACCCTAAATTCTGACACTAAATACTAACCCTGACCCTAAATTCCAACCCTGACCCTAAATTCTAACCCTAACCCTAAATTATTACCAGAACCCTAAATTCTAACCCTACATTCTAAACCTAAATTCAAACTCTAACCCTAACAACAAAATAGATCGCGAGCAAAATAGTTTGAAAACCCCAGCAGTAAGTCTTGTGCGATAACGTTCCACAAATATGAAATGTTAAAAGTACAACCGGTGGATTGCAGTCAGTTGCTTCTCGTTTCAGGAAAACCACCATTCGTTGAAGTGGAACAAAAAGCTGCAGTATTTTCCGCACTATAAAAAGGTGCAACTAAAAGACTTCAATTTTCTCGAAAGCCAGCAGTCTTATGTACAGATAAATATATATTAATAATTGTATAAAATCCCCTTTAGCACAGCTTCTACTAATACTACTGCAGTTCAATCTAGTGGATGTAAAACACAACCCCCTACTACTACTAATACCATGACCACCATGACTACTACTGCTGTGTTTTGTAATCTGGTGCACTTTATACGTATAAGAAACACATTTTAAGATTCATTTAGTGCACGCATTATAGTGCAGAAAATACGGTACTTTGAAAAACACATTACACATTATATATATATATATATATATATCCATTATCTACTACAGACGATGGCAATGAATGGGTTAAAAATACTTCACCTTTTCCAGAGAACAGTGACTTCTGACATGCCCTGTTTGGTCACCTATCCGTGTAAAAAAATCCCTGCCCCGAGAGTTGCGTGAAAAGCCAGTGATGCAATAGCACACAGAATGAGGTGAAAGGTGATATTGCTGATTGATGGCAACTGTTCTTTCCCAGAAAGACAACCCAACAAATAAACACTACAGAACTAAGCAGATGACCAATAATCTCGCTTTTCACCAAGGTATAAAATGACAATTCTTTGGCCAGTGTGGCTACTTGAATTTTGCCAGTGTGTAAAACGCAGATAGAACTCTAAGGTGGTCTACAGCGTATGAGATCCAACGGCGGCCAATAATAAGAAAACATAAATGTCTGAAGCATGAGTGTTGACATTAGAAAGAGTAAGAAGCATTCTAGATTGATTTAGAGTTTTCGCGAAGCACAAAGTAGATGAAAGATCCAGCAAACAGCTCTCCACCACGTCACACTCCTGTGAAATTTTTCATTGTGTCATGGGTGTGACAAGGCGGTGACTAATCTTATCTAAACATCTCAGGCACCTCACGGCCATGTTTGGAACAACTTCTCCTAGTGGCTGTGACATAAAACGCCACAAAGTTAGGCCTGTATGTGTCGGCAATGTTGTCTTACATAATGTAGGTTGTTAGCCAAAAAGAATGCTACAAAATACTGTTTCTTTATTCGCATAAAAATCCATTAGGATTGAACAGCTTTGAGATTAGAGTCAGTGACAACGCTGCGGGCTGGAACACTATGCTCTCACAGTTTTTCACAACTCGGGAATGAAAATGAGCCTGGCGCTGCATAGCAACCACGAGTCAATTTGTAGAGTACACACAAGCGCTACGACAGATCCTGCTCTAGTAATGACACCACTCCCTTCATGAATGAAAGCATCCTGAATGAAAGCGCATATAGCACATGTAGTGGCACTCACCTTTCACTGCGGCGGCGGCCGTCTCCTTGAATCCTAGACTGGCATAAGGGCTGGAGTTGAAGCCATTCATGCCCCCCTTGCATCCACAGGCGCTTTTGAATCTCAGGAGTCCGTCACAGTCCCCTAACCGGCACCCCCCGAGGGTGCTCTCCATCAAGTTTAAGGCAATATAGTTGAGTCCGTTCTGATAGCCCGCAGATGTCTCCCTGCACATGGAGGCGCCACCACCGTAGTCCTCGTCAGATCCCTCCGAACCCCGCGCGCTGTGGGAAACATTTTCCACTGAGGCCGAACTGTGGCGCTTGGTTTCATGGGCAAAGGATGGGCACACAGGTGTGACCGTGGTGGTAGATGAGAAGGTCTCGGAGCTATGCCGCCGACGTCCTTGAGGGTCGGCGCGAATAACTTTGGCCCCTCGGTGCGGATCTGCGAGCGGGACATTCAGGGAAGGTCCACCGAGAAGAAAAGAATCCACCGGTGCTGCTGGTACCCCATCAGCCACGAGGCTGCTGTCGAGACTCAGTCTTTGGACACACGAAGCCGGGCTGGCGGGGAGGGAGGCGTTGGCATCGGTGCTGAAAGGACCAAACGTCATCTCGGTGTAGTCGTCTTTGGCTGCAGCCGGCTGACACGTTGGACTCAAGCGATGCTGAAGAGGATATTCATCTACCGTCTCCTTTGCCTGTGCTTCTGCGCCTTTACTGTGTTCCTTCCGAATTACACTTTCTCCTGGGGGAGAGAATGCACTTTTAGGGGAGGCGAGGTCCACATTGACATAGTCAGAGAGGGGTGGTGACCCCGCGTCTGTGTGCTTTGAGTCTTCGGATCTTTCGGATGCCGCCATGTCACTAGACACGCCGCTGAAGTCAATGTTAATATATTCCCCTGGGCTGCGAGGCTCGGAGGGGGGCGGGTGTTCACTCATGCACGGTAAGGTTCTGACGGCATCCAGAGCCAGGCGGGTGGGTCGACACGCCCTGCTCCTGTGCAGTATACCTCCGTCACTCCGAGCTCCTCTGATAGGAGGGATGGTGGATGAGGGTGAGGGGGTGCCCGATGTCACAGAGTCTACCAATGAGGCGGGACAGTAGTTGGACTCCTCTTCTATTCGCTGTCTCTGTAAACACATCACCACATATTGGTCTGTGTCAGTGGAGCCGTTGCGCTGCAACTGCCCTTTAAGTGAAGAATAAGGATAAAGTGGTCTGTGTTGTTGCTCTCCTCCAGAAGAACTATGGACATGGTCTCGGGGTATGAATGCTAACAGATGGTCGACAGGAGACATGTTCAGATACTCTCCGTTAGTTAGTTTTCCGTCATTGCTCTCCATTGACATTTTGATTCCACACCACATGCGCATGTAGCCGTTATCCTCGAGGGAAACGCTGCCCGGGGAGTCTGTGTGCAGGGCCTGCCCTGCAGTAAAGGAGGGGTGAGATCGGGGGTTGATGATCTGCTTCGGCGCAGAGACGCACATGGGGCTCATAGGCATGTAAGGGTCATTCTTGGCTCCCGATTCATTTTGTGCCACGCCCGGCATCATAGGCATGTAACCACTGTCACCCTGAGGACAGTTCAAACCGGCTTGGAGGTCCCTGCACTCATCTGGATATGTGCCTTTTGGAGAGGCTGTGAGGCACCTGCGAGAAGTCTGGCTGCCACTGGTGTAAGTGGCCCTCATTAGGGTGTACTCGTCCAGAGAAGCCGAAGACACTTGTGGGAGACATCTCTGCTGGCGGGGGGTTGTCAAGGAGTATGTGCGCTTCCGATAAGCCTTGTCCAACTCCGGTAACCACCGATGGTTCTGTTGTTCCATCACCATGTAGCCATCAAGCCTGCTACCGTCCCGAGAGGGGGGAGTGTCCGCACGGAGAGATTCCGGCGTATTGCTACCGTACGCGGGGCTGGAGCCGTACTCCTCGCACGATATGAAACCGGCGTCACTCGGGGAGCCCGAAAAGGAGGCACTGCAGCTAGAGGGACGTGGCGCACTGCCATCCGGACACGAGGACAGGCTTGCGAGGCTGGGGGCGGCCATCGGAGGAGAATGAGACAGAGGCATAGATATGGACTTACTGTGTTGCAGGGAGGAAGATTCGAACGTCCGACACGGGCGCACTGTGATGGTGTGAGACCTGCTCAAGAGAGTGCGGTGGACCCCCGGGCTGAGGGGGCTCCCGTTCACCGACATAGGGCGTGTCATGGTGCCGTCACCCTCGCTTGCCGTGCGTATCCGACAGGAAGAGAATTTCCCCACGGGCGAGGTCGTGGCCATGCTGTCGGTGCGCGACCTCCGGAGGAGACCGGTCTGGCTCGGGGGAGGGTGGTTGAGGTGCCGCCTGGTCGGCACAGAGATGGGGTTGGTACCCGATGACTGGCTTTTGCTCCGGGGGCGGAATTCCGACAACTCCTTCATAGACTTCATGGCTTCCAGGATGGTTTCGTGGATGTTCTGCGCCACCACCGAATCGTCGGCTTGCATCCAAAGCTCGCCAGGTCCTGTGGCTGCAGACCGACCCACCTCGATGAAGAAGAAGCTGTCAGAGTGGCCGCACCTCCGGATATTCATGAGCTGCAAAATGACCGAGGCCACCTCCGTGTTGAGCTTGACGAAACTAATAGTCCGAGTGGATAGGCAGAGCCTGTAGACCCCGGTTAGATTTCTACTCTGCCCCAAGCCTTTGGACTTCATGTTAACCTGCCATACCTCCTTGTAGGCGGCGTTGACCGGAGTGATCACTCCGTAGCTCGCCTCGTCAAAGCCCACCAGCGAGGACGCGGAGTTGGACGCCGAGCCGTCGAACTCTCTCCCCTCGGTGATTAAATCCGTCAGCCCGCGGTACCAGCCCTCCTGCTCGCCCTCGCTATCGGCGGCCACGGCAAAGTACTCGTCCTTGGTGTAGAGCGCTATGAGGTATTTGTGTTTGGCGTCCGCACGCTTGTTGACGTTCAGGCAGCAGTCCAGCGGAATGACCCTCTTGGCGGCGGACTTGTTCCTCCATTTCTTCTCACTTTCGTAGTACTCCAGCCGGGCAGGGGAGCCCTCGGCGGGCTCCCGGAGCACGAAGAACCGCTTGTGTCCGTGTTTGTGCTTCCGTAGGTAGCCACACTTCTTCACGCCGGCGGCCGGGAGTGGGGGGCTGGCGTCACTCGGCGGACTTGCCATTTCACTCTTCGAACACTTACACGAGGAGAAGGAAGAAGACGACGAAGAATCAAGGGACGCGCGGCAAGTCCTTTTTTTTACGCTTCAATCCTCCCCCGGCTGAGCGATAAATAACACATGTCTGCTGCTGCTGCTGCTGCCCCTGCTAGTGCTGGTGTCCGGACTGGGGAGGGGAAACATGTGACCATTTACACACTCAAAGGAGGAGGGTGAGGAGGGGGAAAGGGAAGGGGAGGGAGAAAAGCGAGGAAAAAAAATACGCACACGGTAAGTGGGCGGGGCGTGCTCAGCTCATTGGGCTCATTGGTGGATTGAGTATGAATGCGAGGGGGGGAGGAAAGCCTCCTACCACCGTCACTCTGCCCCCTTCCGACCTATTCGAGCCTTGTCACGGATCCATTTACTTATTTATAGCGCGGCCAGCATTTGGCTGTGCCAATACTGCCCCCATTTTGCGTCATTAGGGCACTTTGGTCACCCTAAATACCTCTCAGTTTGTCTAGGTAGCTAGGTGGCTCACTCAAAGGAGCGAGCTAATTTTGTCAGACAACCAAAATGATCTTTCAAGTATTGACAAGTGTGTACAAAATACAGATGAAACATCTGGCTACTCACGGTGTTTGAACAAAGAATTGATAATATTTGCATGCTCGCCCCGGGCCTACATGGGTTTTCTCCGGGTACTCCGGTTTCCTCACATATTGCGAAAAACATGCACGGTAGGCTGATTGGACACTCTAAATTTCCCCTAGGTATGAGTGTGAGTGTGAATGGTTGTCCGTCTCCTCGTGCCCTGCGATCGACTGGCCACCGGATAGGCTCCAGCACCCCCTCGACACTAGTGAGGATAGAGCGGTTCAGTAAATGAATGAATGAATATTATATATAGCATGAGCCATAGACTGATGTTAATTATATAATATCGATGAAATCGTTGAAATCTTCTTGAGGAAATAAAGGAGGATGGAATTTGTGTAGAAATAAAAATTATGTTTGGAGAGTAAAATTATTTTACTAAAATGTGGCTATATTCCTAAATAGTATTACAGCTTTATGAGGTTATCATTGATGGGGTTTTTGTGTCGCAGCTGTAGGTGGAGGACCAGAGAAGACCTACATAGGTGCAAAATGCATGGCCCGCCACTGAATAATAAACAAATAAATGACAATTGAATATATGTAATTGTTTAAAGCAGGTACACAATAAGATTTGTCGATCTGTTGGTTTCCTAAGTAGTGCTATTATAAATTTGGCATACTATCTGCAGTAAGCTAGTGCTTGAATCGGGAGTGGATTTTCACCCCCATTACTTCTCACTCCCATGCATGTTGATAAATCTCACAACTGAATCTATTGTGAGCTAAACTTATCAATATATATAACAGCTGAGCTTTGTCAATAGCCTGGGGGGAAAAAAGTAGATCATGGGAGGCTGACTCCCTGAAAAGTAGATTTTGGAGCAAACAATTTGAACACCACTGCTGTACATCATACCAATACTTGTATAAGGTAAGTAATATAATATCAATATACTAAGTCTAACTCACGGCCCAGGCTTTGCAACAAGAGAAGTAGATTGCGGAAGGTTGGCTCCTTGAAAAATAGATCTTGCAGCAAAAAAGTATGAGAAATAAAATGGAATAAAATTATTATATTATATTGTTAGATTTTATCTTGACTATGAGTCCTTTAATAGCTCACCATATCTGATTATCTATATAGCTAATGTTTCTGTATCCACAGCAATCAATCTTTCTCTAATATTAATAAATATTAGGCTCCCCTACCATTCAGTGAAACTCAGTGGCGGGACGTGAATTTCATACCGACGCCTTCAGCTATGTCTGAATAAATCCAACCCTCAAAAACTATTTTATGGCTGTAAAACCTTTACTGCAGCTACAGCTACAACACATAAAAAAGCATCAATAATAACCTCATACATTTGAAATATTATTTAGGAATATAGACATATTTTACTCACCAAAAATCCTTTTTATCTGTACGCAAAATCCATCCTCCTTTCTTTCCTCCTTATTTTCTATTGCCATCGAAGCTAATGCTGAAAGTCGAGCCTGTCCTGTTGTATTTCTGGCAAACATTTTTATTCGATTTAGTGCTGAAAATGTTCATTCCCAGATGTGATAGGCTTGCTTGCTTTGGCGTTGTCTGACCTTTCTTAATGATGTCCAGCTTTTTTCTTGAAAAGTCCGTCTTGAAAATGGCTTTGGCAGTCAATCTGCAAACAAATCCATTTCTTCTGCTTCTTCAACCATTGCGGGTTGACAAAACCACTATTAAATCAACACAACAATATATTTGCTTGTGCAGTTCACTCCAGATACAGTTTGGTAGCTCTGGCTAGTCCACTCTATCACTAGCCAATCATAGTTGGTGAAAGCATTGACGTATCCCTACGCCTGCGAGAAGGCATTGGTGTCGCCAACTCGAAATCTGATTGGTTAAAGCAACAGTTTTATCGACGCTTGTTTTATGCAGCAGAGCCTGCAGAACTGATTGTGAAGGCCTCAAACAGATGTATGACCCTGGCAGCAAATAATAGCTGAAATGTGATTGTTAGATGCTTAAATATGAAAACACACATCTGGAAGTGGCGCAACCAGGGGAAAATCAATGAAAGGAAGCTGACAGACAATTTGGAATTATTTAATAAGTATTCAGGACAAAACATAATTAACATCAGTCTGTGATTCCGATATTTTTTTAGGCCAGCAGAGAAGGCCTTACAGGCCCTGACGGTCCTCAACTGGTGAAACTGTACCCTCCCAATTATAATTACAATATTAACTCCTCTACAATTGAAAATGATGCTAGATCTTTCGATCGCTGCCATCCCAATCGCTGCACAAGCAAATATATTGTTGTTCAAATGGAGTCAAAATCCATCACCGTTTATGGCAGTAAATAGGATGAACAGTTTTCATGTTTATTATTGTCTTTTCAGTGTTCCAAATTTGGAATTATGCAAGTGACCCCAATTTTTCACATTACAAATCCTAGCTTGTCTGCAAAGCGGAGGCATATTCCAAATATGGTTGTGGGTGTTGGAAAAGAAAAAAAAGCATGATGATGTCAGGAATATCCATGCGTCAGAGGCTGGCAGTGTGCGCACACAGGAAGTGGAGGAGCCCGCTGGGTACTGGGCTGTCTTTGGGATGAGGATGGAGAGAAAATGCAAACTTCACAAGCGAGAAGCAACGCATGCTTCAGTGTCAACAATCGCACGTAGGGTTGTTGAAAAAACAGCCGCATCCCCTTATGAGGCAGCCCAGCCCCCTTCCACATTAGGTTCCAATTTTCATCGAGATGCTACAATGCTGGCTCAGCACCAAAGAAAGCCTTTCTTTTTCTTTTCAGAGGCGAGGTCCATTATCGTGCCCACTGCAGGTCAATTATGCCACCAAGAAACAATCATTTCTCAATGTATAGTATTCTCATAATAAAATGATAAGTAATCTCAGATGTGAGATTTATTTACCTCCTTTGTTTGACTTTAAAATTTATTTTTGTTGTGTATATTATTTTACTTTAAAAGAGCATTTATTTGTATTTATTACATTTTTGGTTGTTTGATTTTTTAAGTATATTTTTTCAATTGATTTATTTATATAAAATGTCTGCTGTATTGATAATTGGCTCAAAAATTATTGTGAAATGTATGTAATATTTTCTGGTTTTACTTTCATAAAACACCGCAATAGATTTAGGCGGATTTATTTTTCAACTCATTGGCTGCCATTGACAGCAATAAGCTGTCCAATTCATTTTACGCATATTCAACATTTTTCTGTATTTTGGTGAATTTTATTATTGTTCCAAAAATATTTAGATTTTCATTTGCATGGTTTTTAAGTGTAAACATTAAATTAAAAATGTAGTGTTCATATATTAATGTATCTTTTTAAAATCTATATAGTCATGAATTATTTGGAAAATGAAAGACAAAACGAGACTAGAGATTAGAATTTGTTCTTCATATGACACCACAATAGATTAAACAACAAAACGTTCGTTAATTCAGGGCAATTTGACAAAATGACATTATTGCAATGTACCAAAAAAAATAAAAAATAAAACGAGTGGGCAAGACATGAGAGTTTGTCTCTGGAAGCATATTGGTTGACCCACATGGAGCAGGCCAACACATGATTTACAAAATACCAGGCTCACCTCCCAGTATGCTACAGGGATGCATTAGACCTCATTACACTGTGTGATAAAGTGTCCTGTGTGTGTACTTCTCAGTCAATATCTTTCATGGGACACATCTTGTCTGTTCTTCACACGTGTCTCTGCAAAATAGGAGCTTGTGTTCATCTTAACCCATTTGTTATGAAGGCACATGTAATATAAATAGCTTTACTGCTTAGATTTTCCCAGTGGAATTGGCAGAATTTTTAGATATTGTAGACTTTCTCTTGCAGTGAATCTTCTCAGGATTTCGGAAATAAAAGTCCGCACTCATACCTTGTTTAAAATAAGTAGGTCAGAATCACCTTGTATGAAACATGACCCGATGCTTGCAAAACAATCCGTGAATTCAAAGCAGGGGCAATGACAATATCTTTTTTGCATAATCTATGATCGGGAAGAAATGCAAATCAGCGCTTCATAAAGTAGCATTAAGGCTGGGACATGGCTCTCAACCAAAGCCAATATGAACGCGACGCGCCCTTGCCCTTCCCCTAGCTGGCAATATGAATAGTCATCAGTCTTCCAATTTACACAGCAGGGCGCATTCATTTACAAGTTAATCAAATGGATGGCTGAGTTAGATTTACATGCTATGGAATGGGACCCCTTACCTCCGTGTAGAAAGCATTGTTTAATAGTGGGTTGTTTATGTTGCACCCTGCATTTTAGCCTGAAACACAGGGAGATATAATCAGAACAGTGATTTGTTGTTGCTTCTTCAATCCAACTTTACTGTTATAATTATCAACACAAAAACCCATAATATACAATTATATATATATTAGCAACACATTAGAACCCAAAACATAATGTACAATTACACCCGTTCAAGATACGGTCATAACTTGTTTTATCTTTTCTTTTTACAACTTCGAGAAGTCCTTCTCAACTATTCAACAGGGCAAACAATGAAATATCAATAACATAACTTCCTTGCTATTACCGTCATAGACACTCTACAGCAGGGGTGTCAAACCGGTCCTCAAAAGGGCCGCAGTGGGTGCAGGTTTTCATTCCAACTCAACAAGAGGCTACCTTTTGCAAGTGTAATCAGTTAATTAAAGTCAGGTGCTACTTATTTTAGAAGACACCTGATTGGTTAAAATGTCGGGACTGGATCGGTCGGAACAAAGACCAGGACCCACTGCGGCCCTCGGCGGAATCGGTTTGACACCTCTGCTCTACAGGATAATAGCGGCCGAAGGTAGCATGCTGAATGTTATATCCATGTGCATGACCCGAGACTCGCACATTCACGCTCACAATTCAAAAGTAAACAAACATTACCAAACATTATCTTCTTTCTCACACGCTAATCAGTGTATATTGCAAACCACAAACTCAACCGGCCTCTGCAACAACCAGCATACCTTGAAACACAGGGAGAAATAATTACAATAGTGATTCGTTGTTGCTTCTTCAATCCAACTTTACTGGTATGAAGAAAATCTCCCGTGGTTCAAGCTATGTGTATCAAGGCATCAATAATCGAATAACGATATACATCCAATCCAAACTAGTGGTATGGGAATCAAGGCATTAATAATCGAATATCGATATACATCCCCAACACGCGATCGTTAATAAATGAAACACTTTAGCATGTAACATTTACTACAGGAATACTCATCTGGGAAAAGGCAGCGGGATTCTTTGTTCATGTTTATGAAACATTCATTCATTCATTCATTTTCTGAACCGCTTAACCTCACAAGGGTCACGGAGGGGGTCCTAGAGCCGATCTCAGCTAACTATGGGCACCAGACAGGGGACACACTCAATTGGTGGCCAATCGCATTGCAAAAGGAGACAGGCCATTCATGCTCTCACTCATATCTAGGAGTACTAATTTTAACTAGCCTACCATCCATGTTTTTTGGATGTCGGAGGAAACCTGAATACCTGTAGAAAACCCATGCCAAACTGGGGAGAACATGAAAACCCCATACAGGGAGGACCCAAGAACTGTGGGGTCTACACGCAACCAATTTCTTTATTTCTTCGATTTAAACAACAACAAAAAACTGTCTAAGTCTTTGAGCTGTTTTAGTGAGAGCTTTTTGATTAGTTTCATCTCCTTTTGATCCAAATTGTTTTATTCCTGGCTCCCAACATGCAGTATGTGAGACAGAGACGATAATCTTCGTTATGCGATGTGAATCCATGAACCATATAATGTCCTCACAGCAAGATAGAACATTCATATAACACCAATCAACCAGACTGTGTGCATTTGAACGGGTCCAATGTTGGAGCTAAAGTGGCGTAAAAATGTAAAAAGATGTTAATACAATCATCCCTGTTGGTTGTCTAAGATGTCCAAGAAATTTAACACCTTGACAGAAGCACCACCTGATGAGAGAGGTCGAATAAGAATCTCAGAGTCTTTAAAGTTGAAACTGTAATCTCATTTAGCATCTTGAAATTTGCTTTCCAATACACACAACCATATGCTCATATCGTCTCGGTCAGTTGCTCCACTGTCACTGTGTGTGAAGATTACGTTCATAAGATTCATAAAGCAGATTAGAACAGTCAATCTGATGAGATAAGATTATGGAAAAGCGGTTTGGTGAGCACTAGGGGTTAAAGATTAGGCTCGGTCATACATATAAGCCGCCATCAAATCGGCACCACAACATCTTTTCAATGGACTTCTGCTTTATCTCATTAGTCAATAGCTAAATAGATTAGAGTCACAATCCTTGAGCGTCTTAGCTGTTTTTTTGTTGTCGGAAATGTACCAGATGTACAGATCTCTGTGATGAGGGATACACATGATCATTTTTCTAATAAATATGAATCCTCAGAAGACCTTTATATATTCTAGGACTATCATTGTCCTCTGTATTTTTTAACATTGCGTCCTAAGGAGGAAATCACATTTAGAGAATCAGGAGAAAGTGCGGGGTATGAATATTATTAAAAAGGGAAATGATCTCATTGCAATATGTATGATGCTGACTATTCATGCATGTGCGTGTGTTTGTGAGGCCCGATTGTTGTTGTTATTTATCCTCAACTGACCCTAGCAGTTGAATACACAATGAACGCACACCACACGTGCTTTTGGAAATTTAGACAATGTACCAAATAGCTAGTGCTAATAATGAGAGTGGAATGTGAAACTTCATAAACTTTAAATTGACTGGGAATGAACTCTAAGCTTAATAGGAAATGAGAACATGATGGAACCCTGATGGAAACATGACCAACTCTGGCCGTGACAAGGTACTAACACTTTTGTCACATCAGCATCTGTCTCACTTTTCCCATGGATTAAAATTAGATGGACACAGTGTGGAAAGAAAATCCAATTATCGATGGTCCTTCTGAGCCATTTGACATGCATTCCTATAGCACAGCATGGTTTCCACCCATATACATGCTTTTAATCACAGACACAAGGGCCACGTTAATGATTGGATTGTGAAGATTCCATTCATTTTCTGAACCGCTTTTTCCTCACTAGGGTCGCGAGAGGTGCTGGAGCCTATCCCAGCTGACTTCGGGCCAGAGGTGGGGGACACCCTGAATTGGTGGCCAGCCAATCGCATGTCACAAGGAGAGGGCCAACCATTCACGCTCACACTCATACCTAGGGGCAATTTAGGGTGTCCAATCAGCCTACCATGCATATTTTTGGAATATGGGAGTAAACCGGAGTACCCGGAGAAGGCCCACACAGGCCCAGAGAGAGCATGCAAATTCCACACATGTAGACCGCCTTGGATTTGAACCCAGGACCACAGAACTGTGTGGCTGACACGCTAACCGCTCAATCCGCTGGGCCGGGAAAAAAAAAATATATATATATATATATAGGGATTGGAGGGGGTGCTGGAGCCTATCCCAGACATCTATGGGTACCAGGCGGGGGAACACCCTGAATTGGTGGCCAGCCAATTGCAGAGCAGGAGACAGACAACCATTCACGGCTGCATATATATTTAGTATATACACCAAACAAAAAAAATAAATGAGAAATAAATCCAAACATAATTACAAATAAACTAATATATCCCTAAAATACAAAATATTGTGTTGTACGGGATGCTGACATACATTGTTAAACATGCTCGTAGTTAGATTTAAGAAATAGAAGCATGGAAAAATTACTGGAAAATAAACGTATTTATTAGTTATTTTTAATTTACTAGTCTGTATTATTAATCTGTGTGATTCTTTTCTTTTCAATATAGTGGGTTTTCTAAAGCCATTTTGCTTTCATATTTTTTTTTGCTTTTGAATTATTAACAAGGTCAATAAATGTCAAATAACAAATCATTTGTGGAATACACTGCACATGTACATACACAAACATCTGAAACTTGATAAATTATTTCTGATGAATTGGAAACTAAAGTGCTGCGGTAAAATATACTATTATACTAAATGCATTCATACGTGGCTTCCTAATAAAAGGATGCATTTTAATAACATACATACATATAATTGATTCATCTTTGGCTCCAGAGAGTACATTAAACCAAATAATCTCAAATGGAGGATATTTGCTTGTATTTATTATAAGTATTGTCAGGAATTAAAGTGTAAATCTTTGCATGGTCAGATACACATCATGCTTCTAACATGAATATGTTATTAAATAGAGTTGAATTATAAGACGGGAACAATATGTCTTTCTCCCATCTTTCATGCTTCTCTCGCCAGCATTTGTCTTAAATTATTGAACATTTTCCAATCGTCTGTGTTCATCTTCTTATATTATATTCTTTTCATTCATTCAAAGTGTTTTGCCTCCCTAGTGGGTGGAGAGAACATTTGTACTACGCAGGAGGGAGGGGTGAAATAGACACGGTCAAGTCGGAAACTGTGGAGGATGTGTGGGTTTGTAGTGGTTTGGGGAACAGCAGTGGGAGTGGGAGGATATGAGCAGGCACTAAAAAAAAACATGTACAAAAAAAGGACCTAAAAGCTAATTCTAACTGACAAACATCAGCGAGAAGTAAAGTAAGCCATTTTATACTGTAATTGGGTTGGCACGTTTTCATTAACTCATTCGCTTCGATTGTTTTTCGTCCATAGCAAACAGTGAGGTAATTTTGAATTTAAACGACTTTTTAAAAATGCTTTCCGGGTGGCTTTTTGCCCACCATCCGACAGCTCCGGAGGGGAAAGCAATGCACCATCAACACAGTGTAAAGTGGGGATGGGACGCTGATGATCTCGGCTCGGGGTGTTGTGAATCGGTGGGACCTCCTCAACTGCATCGACACAGGGGTACCCGGACATTTCGTCGATGGACACTTAGGCGAAGTGTCCGGCGACGAAGTGTCCGGTCGACGAAGTTCTCCGGTCGACGAAGTCTCCGGTCGACGAACTGTCCGGCGACGAAGCATTTGTTCGACGAAACGTCCGGGGACAAAGTGTCCGTCGACGAAACGTCCGGTCACGGACACGGGAAGCCATTATTAAGCAGAGCCTGGGGACTCTGAGGCGGGGTCTCTGGGGTTTGAAGTCACTGAGGTGGCTAAAAATCTCCTCGGTGGCAAGGCCCCGGGGGGATGATATCTGCCCGGAGTTTCTAAAGTTTAGAAACTCCGGGCAGATATCATCCCCCCGGGGCCTTGCCACCGAGGAGATTTTTAGCCACCTCAGTGACTTCAAACCCTAGAGACCCCGCCTCAGAGTAGAGTCCTTCTCAACTATTCAACAGGGCAAACAATGAAATATCAATAACATAACTTCCTTGCTATTACCGTCATAGACACTCTACAGCAGGGGTGTCAAACCGGTCCTCAAAGGGCCGCAGTGGGTGCAGGTTTTCATTCCAACTCAACAAGAGGATACCTTTTGCAAGTGTAATCAGTTAATTAAAGTCAGTTTTTACTTGTTTTGGGAGACACCTGATTGGTTAAAATGTCGGCACTGGATTGGTTGGAACAAAGACCAGGACCCACTGCGGCCCTTGGCTGAATCGGTTTGAGACCCATCCATTAGGAAGTAGAGCCTGGGGACTCTGAGGCGGGGTCTCTGGGGTTTGAAGTCACTGAGGTTGCTAAAAATCTCCTCGATGGAAAGGCCCCGGGGTTGGATGTGATCTGCCCGGAGTTTTTAAACGCTTTAGATCAGGGGTAGGGAACCTATGGCTCGGGAGCCATATGTGGCTCTTTCCATGGGTGCATATGGCTCTCCACTAACCTGTGAGGTAAAATATGAAAATCAATGGTGAGAGAGCTGAGTCCCAAACATACTAATAGGAGCATCATTGTGGCGTTGACACTACCTCTACCACCACTTTAATCATAATTTTGTTTTTTATTACACTTCTGCATGCATGATATCATTGATACTGATTTATTAGCAACGTCATAAAAATGTTGTCAAAAGATTTCCGAGACTTTTTATACTTAAGTGGTGAAAGGACAAAAAGATCACACATTTTCATGTCATTTTACTTTTCAATTCTGAGAATGGCTCTCAAGAAATAACATTAGAAAATATGAATTGTTTATGGCTCTCTCCGTCAAAAAGGTTCCGGACCCCTGCTCTAGATGTTGTGGGTTTGTCTTGGTTGATACGCCTATGCAACATTGCGTGCACATCGGGGACAGAACCTCTGGATTTGCAGAAGGGAGTGTGGTTCGACTTTATAAAAAGGGGGGGGGGATCCAATTATGGACGATGTGGCTGGAGAGAGAGAAGTCTGGGCTTCCTTACTGAAGCTGCTGCGACCTCGGATAAGCGGAAGAAGATGAGATGAGAATTTGATGTTATTTCAAGTAACTGTCTACTGTAGTAGGAACAATGACACATGCAAGCACACAACACATTATTTTTGCTCATTTGATGCTCTGTTAGTTTTGCCCAACTGTTTGTCAAGGTTTGACGGTGAGATGATGTCAGGAAGATTTCCTGAGCCACCACTTGGCCGCATGGGTGGCGTTCCAGAATGAGCTGAATGGATAGTGACCGTCGCGTGCAGTGTCGGCTCTGTATTTATAAAAGGTTAACAGCGTGGAACTGCGTTCATGTAGATGAGTGACGGCGGGAATGAAATGCGCGGTGGGGTTTGTCTCATGTCGCTGAACATTCATTTTGTTTTGCATACTGAAACTCTGCTCGCTCACTATTTGGCATGTAAATGTATTTTTAATGAATCACTTCTTTTAAAAGTCTAATGTGTTTCCAAAGGTCCTCATCTTTGACCATAATTTGCATATTGTCAGTCATATTCATGCTCAGCATTGACCGCCATATGTTGGCACTTACAGTGACAGGCTTTATGCATTCAGGTTGTTTGTATATGAAATATTCATTCCCGCCACCTCATTGAGGCCACTTAAAGAAGCAACACAATTGGTCAAATGTTGCAAGGCAAATGTATGGAAATGGAAGGTGTATACAGGATTGCATTCATTATCGCTGGAATAGCAGATTTTCCCTCCCCCAGCACTCACACAACCATAAAGCTGCAAACCAGTATTTCTTATCTCTCGTTGGTTGCCATCAATTGTGATTTGCTGCAAAATGCAGGTTAATGTTTTTATGTTTGCCTATAAAAATGTTATTTTTTATATATATTTATTTTTAAATGGTTACATGCACTGAAATACCATCATTCCTTGTCAGCTCCTTTCATTAAAGTTGGAAATTGAACGCCGTAAAATGCACACACATGGTTTTTAAATGGCACCAAAACATGCCCATTGCCTTGACAGTCAACATCTATTGCCATCAATGGTATAGAAACATGTTGACGTAGTATTTTTTTTCTTTGTAGCAATTCTTAACTTTAATTTTAAAAGAAATATTTCATTTACTGTATTTTCACGACTATAAGGCGCACCGCATTATAAGGCGCACCCTCAATGAATGACACTTTTTTTCCATATATAAAGCACACTGAATTATAAGGCGCCCTGTCTATTTTGGAGAAAATTTTAAGACTTTTAAGTGCGCCTTATAGTCGTGAAAATACGGTAAGCTTAAATTAGATTTTTTTCCTGAAAAATTGCCACTTAAAAATGATTAATCGCCAGCTTCCACCAGTCAAAATAGATCTCATCTCATCTCGTTTTCTGAACCGCTTTATCCTCATTAGAGTCGTGGGGGGTGCTGGAGCCTATCCCAGCTGACTTGACCCGATAGACAGTATATATATATATATATATATATATATATATAGATAGATATATATATTATATATGGACTCTTAAACTATGCATGCTTAGCATCCTTTATGAAAGCGTCGCATTGTAGTCTAATGATCGAAAAGTGTGGATTTTTTTCCTCAAGCTTCTGAATTATTGAGCAAAGCTGCGCTCACTGCACCAACTCCTGTGTTTCCAATCGCATCATTGTTGTTGTGCTATTAATGGCCTCTTCCATTAGTACTGTGTGAGGGCCACACTAACACCTGCACTAACAACAACACGCGCACATGTCGAAACACGCTGGCAGACGCACTGTTACGCCTTTCTTGTGTGGTGTACCCTCATGGGAGCGAGTTGTTTTCCAACATTGGCCTTAGCACGCTTGCAAATGTGCTTACGCCGTGTTGACGGGCGCTAATTCAAAATGATTGTGGCGTGAGGTTGTCTTTTAATGCCTTTGCCATGCGTGCGAACTGTGGTCAACATGTGGGTGGTGGGGTCTGACTACTTTCTGTTTACAGCTTTTTACAGCTTTTCATATACTCTATACATGACATTGAGTTCTTCAATATTTACACTTGTTAATATATTCATGTGGGCGTCCCGTTGGCGTGAGTGGTTAGCGCGTCGGCCTCACAGCCTGGGGTCCTGGGTTCAAATCCAGGTCGGTCCACCTGTGTGGAGTTTGCATGTTCTCCATGCGTGGGTTTCCTCCGGGTACTCCGGATTCCTCCCACATTCCAAAAACATGGATGGTCGGCTGATTGGACACTCTAAATTGCCCCTAGGTACTGGCGTGAGTGTGCATAGTTGTCCGCCTCCTTGCGATCGGCAGACCACTGATTCAGGGTGTACCCTGCCTCTTGCTGAGAGCTGGGATAGGCTCCAGCACCCCTCCTGCTGCCCATAAGACGGCTCTGGAAGATTCCATCGATGATCCAATGCCTCTCAAATCTGACAGAGAAGCATTATCTGACTTGGAATGAAGATCTCATAACCTGTGCAGTAAATCTTAACTTCTGTTATGATCAATCCACATTTATCATTCTGCACAGGTCTATGATCGTCTTTTTGGGGGTGGGGATTAAGAACTAGCGGAGAAGAGCTATTGTCAAAATTACGTACAGTAATTACACATTTATTTGATATACATATGAAGATTATATTTAAATATTAATACATTGCTCTATTTACTTATGCATATAAAGGTGTGATGTTAAATATACACTTATTGATATTGTATAGATGTGAAAATATCATTGTTAATAGATTTTGGGGGTAGTATTTGGGGCTTTTAAAATATGACTCTTCTTACAAAAAAATCAAATTACGAAACCATCCCAGGAATGAATTAATTTCCTAAGTAAAGGCACCACTATCTTTGATTTTGATTGTTGATTTTGTATTATTAATTAATGTCCAAGTTGGTTGTATGTAGAGCCATCATTGACAGCCATTTAGTCAAACCATTACATGAGTGGCCTCTGAAAGGTTAAAGAGGTATACTTTTTTTATTCAAATTGATTTATTGGATGACTGTTTAAAGGGAAAGTGCCATTTTTAGATTATTTCCAACAATGTTGTTTAAGGCCCAACCCTACTGCTGTACAGCATACCTGCTTGCTCTGCGCTTGTTAACTAAATTTAGCTGCTATTATAGAAGGCACATGCATAATTGTCAATGGTGCTTGATGGCTTCACACTGCATGCAAATGAAACTGGCAAGTCAAGAGACATCCTGTTATAGATGAACCTGGCTAATTAATGATGAAACAATTGAAACATGGTAGGAGGTTTAATGGGTTAATATTGATTTTACTGCGGTGTAAATTAGAACATAATTCAAAAGGGAATTTCTTTGCTTTTTACATGAGACGTTGACATGAAAACTGATGATTTTGTCCGATGTATATTTCACAACACAATGATGTAGTTTTATCATCATTAGATGCTCATTTGTATTTTGATTTGACAAAAGTGTGAAAGATGAATAACGCAATCTGCTTTATGTCAATGCAGAGATTCCGTCTGGTTTATTATTACAAGCAAAAAATAATAATCTTCTGAGGCTTCTTTATTTTGAAATTTAAAATTGTGTACTTTTTTGCAAAGTTGAATGGTGTGGATTAAAATGGAATCACGTAAAATAACGTGTACTTGTCTGGAATAAAGTTGAATGGGTGGATTATAATGAAAAAAATACAAGCATGCATAGCTTTTTACAATTTTTTCTTACAAAAAGAACTTTAACAGAAAGAAATCTTACGGCAGGGGTGTCAGACTCGGGTTGGTTCGCGGGCCGCTTTAACGTCAACTCGGTTTCATGTGATACTATAATATTTAGATTTTTTTTATAAATGGATTAAAACAACTGGATTAAAATCCCTGAATATTCAGTTTTTTATAGATCTAAAACAGGGGTCGGGAACCTTTTTGACGAAGAGAGCCACAAACAATTCATATTTTCCCATGTTATTCCTTGTGAGCCATACTATGAATTTAAAAGTCAAGATAAATACATACATGTAAACGAGTGCCTTTTCAATTTTTTTTGTAATTTCCCCACTTTTAAAGTGGAAAAAAACTGAATATTTTTTAAAAGACTCTTATGCTGTTGCTAATCAATGAGAGGATGCATTCCAGAAGAGTCTACTGCAAAAATAAATGAAGATTAAAGCAGTTCTAGATGTCATATCTCAGTTCTGTCACCAGCAATTTCCATATTTTAGCTTACAGGTTAGCAAAGAGCCAGATGCACCCATCAAAAGAGCCACATGTGGCTCCCGAGCCATAGGTTCCCTACCCCTGATCTAAAACAATGTTTATTTTAGCTTTTTTTATATATATTTTTAGATTTTACAAAATGATTTTTTAACTAAAAACACAGAAAAAATGGATTAAAAAATTACAATTATTAATTTGAAAGGGGGAAAATCAGGAAATTTAATATACATCTATACTCTTCATTTTAATTTGATCCTAAAACAGAAAGTCGGCACTCATAATTTACTTTCCCGGGCCACACAAAATGATGCGGCGGGCCAGATTTGACACGTATCTTACGGTCTTAACATAGACAAATCGTGCATTTCATGAGCTATATTTTTTTCTTCTTTACAATTTAAATTCAACTTCCAACCTTGTGGAGGAGCCAAGCAGCACAGCCAAAATACAAACCAAACATTCTTTTGCGAATGCATTGGATTCTTGTGGTTCATTTGAGGACATGTTGACACTCTCTTGTCAGTCTGGCACTAATATGTGAACGGTTTCTATGGTTTCCTTTTTCTTGCGACTACCCATTATCATTGGTGATACCCCACGCAGACCCTCCATCTGATGCTCCCAACACTCCAGAAGGCCTCAACAGACCCCCGTGCTTATGCCAGACACTCTAGCATCGAAGATATGCATTTTCTGCTATTTCCTTCATGTATTTTCAGTTAATTTTCTTGTTAGAGGTGGCCCGGGTGCATATAAAATACACACGTTAAAGAAATAGAATGTAAGTCACCCACGGACTATGCCAACGGTGCCCACAGACTCACTGTTCCTGTGAATTTTTGTGTGTGTGTTTTTTTAACTCCTCCGCTCTGTTGTGGAGGCGTTTTCTACATCGTTCCTCATTCATAACAGCTACGGACGAGTGCCAGAGCGAATTTCAATGGAGGAGGCGGAGGAAGCGCCATGTTTGGCGTCCGACAATCACAGGTCAAGTTAAATATATTTATTGGCATAAGTCATTAACAAAATATCAAATAAGGTCATATTAAACAGTAGCAAGTGTACTGTGAGGTGAAATAAAATCTGAATAAAGGCCTGAACGAGGACAGTTTATATTCTCGTATCATTGACAGTCTACTAACCCGCATTGAAAGCAGTGGTAAAAATTGAGAGAAGAATGAAAAATAATCTACATAGAGAAGATAACACTGTTTTTCAATACAAAAACGTTCTTTACATTTTTTTTAAAATCCAGAACTAAATTGTAAAAGTCACAATAGAGTAAAAATAAAGAAGGGCAATTTTTCATCATAAATAATAGTGAATGAGGAGGGTACTTGGCCGTTTGGTCGCCCGGAAGGTTATTGATACTTACCATTTAAAATTGTTGCTCAAATTCCCTAAATACAAACTGTGAATTATTATTTAGTCATACTTAATGCCCTATTAATTATTAGGCTAAAGAAAAGCTCCAAATTTCCCATACTTTTATTGTGTTTTGTTGGAGAACTTGTTAAGACCCTGACTGACGTCCCTTCCTAAGGGGACAACTCATGTACATACAAACTCTTATACACTCACACGTCGGCTCAATGAAACTGCTCATGGCCATTTTTGGCTTTGATTGATGCGTAGACCGTGTTGTTTTACCTTGTTTTGTCGCCAGACGTTTGGTCGCCGGACTTTTGGTCGCTGGACGTTTGGTCGCCGATTGTTTGGTCGCCGGTTGTTTGGGTCCGGGCGACCAAACGTCCGCGACCAAATGTCCGCGACCAAACGTCCGGCGACCAAACGTCCGCGACCAAATGTCCGCGACCAAACGTCCGGCGACCAAACGTCCGGTCACGGTGAATGAGGGCCACCCGATTGGTTCTTCTGCCTCACTTTGGTGTGGGGAGTCTGAGTTCAATTCCCACTTGGTGGCAGTAAGATCGTGAGTGTGAGTGGTTGTCTGTTTCATTGTGCCCTGCGATTTTCTGGCAATCAATTCAGGGTGTCCAATGCCTCCCGTGACCATTGTGAGGATAAGTGGTATGGAAGGTGAATGAATGAATAATAGTGAATGACCAAAACAATCATTTTAAAAAAAGAAAGCAGTTTGGAAATTCCTGATGAAAATAATTGATACAATTATGTTGCTTTTGTACAAGAAAAGTCCAGAATTATTGAAAGATATATTAAATATTAACTTCATGAGCTAATACTGTAGTGTTAATAAAGAAAAGTCATTCAGTAGTAGTATAGTATTTAAGTACCGTCATAATTAAACAAATCATTATTTTAGGAGGAATTCCACATGGAAAAAGTCACATTATTAGAAGAATATAATGATGCAATATAACATTTATAAATAGAAGTGAATGGAAAAAAACTATATGTTGAAAAGATGTAGTAATTAAGTTTTTGTACAAGGAAGACCTTATTTCGTGTAAGATATACATTTGTATTAATAAATAAATTTTAATAGATGTGAAAATATTTAACATACTTTATGAAAAACAAATCATGATTTTATGAGTGAACATTTTTATAATTAAACGAGAAATTTAAAGAAACCTTCATGCCATATTTTTAAGATATATTTTTGAAATCATAAAATAATGCAGTATTTATGCTAAATACATACTATTTGTACTATATATATATATATATATATATTCTAATTAAGAATATTTCATAACTAAGGGAACTATTAAATAATGAAAGACAAACTTTAACGAGTGCAGAAGAATATTTCATGGCAATTGCAATATTTAAGTAATAAATCATAATTTTATGTAAGAGGGAAACACGTTAAAAAATAGCTTAATGTTCTAAATGTATGTAAAAAAATGAAGGATGGAGTAGTATTGGGACTCATGATATTACTTGTAAAAAGTAATAATAAAGACCCTCTGCATCCTCATCAGTATTTTGGATCAAGTGGCTACTTAAGAATTTAGATGCCCCCCCCCAAAAATCCAATAATGGTTCTCGGGAAAGATGTAATAAGAGAACGGTTTGATTTAATAACTATAGTTACGACCATTTCATGGCTACATTGCGATGATAATAGAACGTTATGATGATCCTTATTGCTACCTGGGGCCTATTAACTTGTGCGCACAAATGACCAGCGTGTTAACTTAACTCTCACACTGCAATCCAATAAACATGAGATATTGTTTCATGCATGGGAGGTGTCCATTAGCAAGTAATAGTGTTCAACTGCAATTTATGTACCTCATCTTAGTGCTTGCTCCTCAATGAATGTTCCAAGCTTCATTAAGCCGGACAACCAAACACTCCTTCTCTTTTATGAGTTCCCCTCAGACTAGATGAGGGGAAGCTGTGCACTTTCTGCATTAGTCTGAATAAATAAATGAATAAGTTGTCTGCCATTGACATCACTAGACGTCCAAATTGACATTTGTCAAAATGGATTGGACATCTTTGAAGCCCAAACCGTTAAATATACATTCATTCATTTTTAACACTGCTTATTGTGGAGCCTGCAGCACAGTTATAACATGGTAATGATAGTTAGAATATCAATTTCAGATTGCAAAAAAAAGTGATGTGGTTAAAGCTGTGTGCAAACGTACAGTGTTTATGTTTGTGGTGGATTTGTTGTCCCACACCATGCATTCAGCCAGCTAATCTTACTTTGGCAAGGCTCGGGTCGAGAGGGATCTGACCGAGGTGGCAGCACGGCTGATCCACTCAAGAGAAAGGTCGAGGTCGTGTCAATCACCTGGAACAGGCGGAAAAACATGCCGTGCAAACTCAAAAAAAAAAAAAAAAACTTTGTCCAGCAGGGGTACCAAAATACACCAAAAAATAAGCTAAATTAAAAAGACAATCGCAGCAATTAAACATTTAAGTAAAAAATAATAACAATAAATGACATAAATTAATCATAAAATCCTGCATAAATCCTAAATATACTGCCTAAATAAATTAATTAAAATATAAATTAAAAAAATTAAAAAACAATTGTTAAAATAGAGACATACATTTTGTAAGTAGAGGTATCACTGTGCACTGTCCAGCAGGGGTACCAAAATACACCAAAAAATAAGCAAAAGTAAAAAGACAATCGCAGCAATTAAACATTTAAGTCAAAAAATTTAAATTAATACATTACATAAATAAATCATAAAATCCTGCATGAATCATAAATAAACTGCCTAAATAAATAAACTGCCTAAAAAAATAAACTAAAATATATTTAAAAAAAACAAGTGTTAAAATAGAGACATAAATCAATCATAAAATCCTGCATAAATCATAAATAAACTGCTTAAATAAATAAATTAAAATATAAATTAAAAAATTTTAAAAAACAAGTGTTAAAATTGAGACATACATTTTGTAAGTAGAGGTATCACTGTGCATTAAGATATATGAAACCATAATTAGCTTCATAAATGTATGGATTTATTTGAACTTAAAAAAAATATCACTGCTAATAATTGTATTAAAAATTGTATATTTATATATTTAATGAGCCATTCTTTTGATTTTGGTACTCTCACCCGTTCAAAGGCGTCTCTAGTGAACAGTTAATAGCCACTGGACATTTAATGAAGCAAGTCTCCTCATGACCAATGATTCTATTACCTGTTAGTTGTGGGTCACTTACGTTGCTGTCGCTACAAGCAGGATTATGGACAGATTATTGTAATAATATTAACTGCCACGCAACCTTTCACGCTGCAAGTAATTGTTGGTCTCAACATAGTGGAATTAGAGGCCAGCCAATGGGATTAAAACACTTAAAGATGTCAAGGTTTTGGATTGCGAAGGCCCCCGTAAGCCGTGCCAGGCCAAACGTTGACCCCAACCACATGGCGATGACACTGGCTGTTGCATGCAAACACTAGTTTAACACTTGTCAAGCTTAAGGTATTTAGGACGCAAGTCTTTACATTCACAAAGTGGAACAAAAGCCAGTTTGAAAGTTTAGACATTGGCTACCATTGAAGCTATAGATCAAGGGTGTTGGACCCGGGTTGGTTCGAGGGCCGCATTAACGTCAACTCCATTTCATGTGGGCCGGACCATTTTAGATATAATATTTAGATTTTTTTTTATAAATGGATTAAAAGAACTGTAATAAAAGCCCTGAATATTAAGTTTTTTTATAGATCTAAAACAATGTTTATTTTAGCTTTTTTTAAATATATTTTTAGATTTTACAAAATGATTTTTGAACTAAAAACACAGAAAAAATGGATTAAAAAATTACAATTGTTGATTTAAAAGGGGGAGAATCAGGAAATTTAATATACATCTATACTCATCATTTTAATTTGATCCTAAAACTGAAAGTCGGCACTCATGATTTACTTTCCCGGGCCACCCAAAATGATGCGGCGGGCCAGATTTGGCCCCCGGGCCACCACTTTGACACATGTGCTATAGATGCCCAATCCATTGGAACTGGGAGGAGTAAATGAATGAACATTGGTTCAAACTAAAATAAATACTGATAAACTGTAGTACTTGTATCACAAATGACTTGGAGTGATGACTTGCGAATAAAATTTTTACACACATTCTTTCATTCATTTTCCGTCAAGGGTTGCGGGGGTCCTGGAGCCTATCCCAGCTAACTTTGAGCACAAGGCGGTGGACACCCTGAATTGGTGACCCGCCAATCACAAAACACAAGGAGAGAGACAACCATTCACGTCCATAATCATACCTGTTTTGCAATTTAGTGTTCAACCAGCCTACAATGCATGTTTTTGGAATGTGGGAGGGAAATAGAGTACCCGGAGAAAACCCACCCAACCCTGGGAAAACATGCAAACTCCACAGAGTGATAACCCACCTGGGATCGAACCCTCGTCCTGAGAGCTGTGAGGTCCACGTGCTAACCACACGTCCACCTTTTTACTTGCATTGTTACACCATCCCCCTCCTGGTGCCTGTAGTTAGTTGGGATGTGCTCCTGCACCCCCAACGACTTGTGAGGATAAGGGGTACGGAAACAAATAAATAATTCCAAGGCTCTCACAGAATTAATAGTGATAGATTTTTTTGAAATTCAATTAGAGCTGGTTCCAATGGACTGGACATCAATCATCATCAGTGACAGTGGATGAGTTTATCAAAATGAAATAATACCCGTACATCTCACTGTTCTCTCTGACAGATCAATTCTCTGTTCATTTTTAACAGCCTCAACGCAAAAAGCAAGCTGCTTTTGGACTGCTTGGGAAGACGACCAACACCCTTCTCCTTGTTTTTCTTGAAACACCTCTGGACCACCGTCACCCGAGTGTCACCGGGCCCAACGCGAGGTCAAAGATTTGCCGGACATGTTTACGATGATAAACAAGCCGGGTCAAGGCCTATGTTTGCGACAAGAGCGGAAACAGGGGATAGCGTTCCGGTAATAGATGAAAGATGATAGCGCGGAAGAGAGAGTGGGGGCGGGGTCATCGATCTGTTTGTGTTTTGAACAACGGGTTTGTTGGCCCGTGTCCTGGTAGAAGTGCTGAGCTGGTGGCTGCTCCCTTTTCTTATCATGCTGTTCAATTAAGATGCATCACTTTTTTTTATGAGCCCCTTCTTCTGTCCGGAAAAAAAAACCAAAATGAAAATGAGATGAGAACTCAACTTGCTCAAAATGTGGAAGGTCACAAAACCACACTGGGAATTATGCTGCTTCCCTCTTGTGCCCAGAAGTGGTATCGCAAAACAACGTTCGACAAAAAGACTTTATTGCATGAGTTACACAAACTTGGAAAATACTACATATTTTCATACCTGTCAACCTCTGCCGATAACTGCCCTTATAAATGATTATGATTCCCTTACAAACCCCAAAAAAACTTACAAACACCGTACGCGTACGGTGTTTGTAAGTTTTTTTGGGGTTTGTAAGGGGAATCATAATCTTTTATAAGGGCAGTTATCGGCAGAGATTGACAGGTATGTATTTTTGAAAAAATATTTTTGACACAGGCCATTTAATACTGCTTAAAAATCAAGTTCTAGTGTGTTTCTACTTGGTTTCATATCTTTTTTTTTCCTTATATAGACTGTAATCTCTGTTTTATGACCACAACACCCTTCCATATCTTTTTTTGAAAATAGATATATACTTTTTTTTTCATTTTAAAACCCATACACATATCTTAGCATACCATGATTTTCTGCTTAAAGAATCTTGGTAATTATATTTTATGTGGCAAATTCAAACCAATCAAAGTTTATCTCATTACCTTTGCTCATAGACTAAATGGATTTAGGTCAATTTCTTTTAATGACATGGAATCCTTTAATGAGTATTTCATAATTTAAGAATAGAACAATCAATTGCCCAGACCATAATAACAATTCTCTTTTTTTAATATTACCCTACATATTGCTATGTTTAGCTAAAAGGTGTCATGGATGCATTTTGTAGCCAATCAACAAAAACAAAGTATAGTTCACATTAAATTTCAAGAGCGGACTAACAAGTTCATAATAAAAGTGGAAGTATACTTTTAAGCTTTATATATACACGTGCGTTTTTAGAAGAAGAACCAATGATTGGACTCTGAATAGGAATGAGAGTTAAAAAAAATCTGTTAAGTTGGACAAATTTCAATTACAATTTACCCCAATTTGCACAGGTTTAGTATTGCCCAGGGTTGGGGTGAAGATTTTAACAGGCTTGACTTCTTGGTGGAAAATTAAAATAGGGTTAGCTCCTTGGGCTGCAAAGTCAATCCAAAAAAGAGACTAAAAGGCTGACCTCGTCAGTCAAAAAATTTACAACTAAGTAGTTTACAAACTAAACTTACTAAAAGTCCAAATCTAACACGAATCCTGTGCAAATTAGGGTTTGTATAACCATCAACAGCAGCGACAAAAGAAACAACTAATTTATTTTGGTAGATTTTCTTTTGTTGAAACAATGCAACTCAAAAACTTGAACTTTCCACTGGTGTAGTATTTATTGATGCAAAGCATTGTTACAACAAAAACCTCATCTACCAAACAAACACATTCCATTGCCATTTCTACTATTGAAGCGTCCAACATAGTCTCATACATTTTATAAATAAAAATGGGATTTAATAACACAGAAAGTCGACTCAATAACCTGAGGAGAGTACGTGGAACTAGGAATGCATTATATTTACAAGAAAGTAAATGTTATAAGTCTGCGTTTGGTGCGTTAGCAAAAGTTTGTGAGTCAGTGGCAAGTCCCGTTCTTACTATCAGTGTGTGTAGTAAACAAATTGAAAACAGAGTGTGACTTAATGCTATAAACATGTAGCTTAATCATTCAGCGAGCAAATGGAATAAGACAGATAAGTAAGATTGCATAGCACCTGGCTTACATCGAAAATGAACACGAGTTTACCATTCCGGGGGACATCTACTCAGTGCAGCGGTAAACAGGGCGCCATTTTTTTGGTATTAGAAGGGATCCGCATGGAGCGAGAGGCACTTGGTTTTTGAATTTTCTTCTGGTTTGCAAGTTCAAACTTGGCTCTCGCGCATAGCACCATCCACGGACGTCAGGAAGTTCGAAAGCCAAGTGAATCGTGGGGACGGACGTGGGTGGGCCTTATGTCCTCTTCATGCACACCTGACAGCGACTTATGTGTGTTCGCAGATTTCCTGCTTTTAACGTCGTTGGGACGGGTTTCCTAGAAATAAAGATGGGGGAGGGGCAAGATATTAGAAATCGTGCTAACTCAACATTTGATTAAACATATTGTAATGTCATTCTCAAATAGTATATGATACATATTTGCTGTAATATACGAAAACTAGGCCTGGTTGGTCGAGTGGTTAGCGAGTTAGCCTCACAGCTCTGGGGTCCTGGGTTCAAATCCAGGTCGGTCCATCTGTGTGGAGTTTGCATGTTCTCCCTAGGCTTGCGTGGGTGTTCTCCGGGAACTCCGGTTTCCTCCCACATTCCAAAAAACATGCATGGTAGGCTGATTGGACACTCTAAATTGCCCCTAGGTATGAGTCTGAGCACGGATGGTTGTCCGTCTCCTCGTGTCCTGTGATCGGCTGACCACTGATTCAGGCCTCTAGCTCTAGCAAGTCAGCTGGGATAAGCTCCAGCACCCCCTGTGACTCTAGTGAGGATAAAGAGGTTCATGATAAATCAATCAATATAATAACTAGGGGTGTGACGATACAGCCATCTGGATTAATTCAGCATTTTTTTATGAAAGCACAATGTTGTCATGCTATTGTTAGAGTTGCTTGAACAACATCATCATCTTTTCAATTATTATTATTATATATTATACCTGCTATCCATATTTGGCTGGGATATGTTGCAGCACACATTATTGCCAACATTATGATATGACTGTGTGAAGTCCATTCGACTTACGTAAACATCTCACTGTCTTCAATCGTCGCAAGCCAGAAACTGTAGGAGTTGGCGTAATAGTTGCAAGTTCCTCGACCGTGGCATTCGATGAATGGAGCACTTCTGAACTCCTCCAAGCAGGAACCGGGAGAGGCCAGAGCCTGGCCTGAGCCCTCAGCACCTGCACTGGTATGCTACACAAAAATAAATATGCAGTCATTAGGGCCACTGCTGAGACCCTACCACTCTAGACTGGTTGGTAATCGTAGAGCCTACAACCAACTAATGACAGACAAAGTCTCACCATGACGAAGGAGTATCCAATCCACAGAGAGTCCCAACCGTAAGGACAGTTAGGAATCATGATTGTCTGACTGTGAACCGCAATCACCATGGCTGGAGCTTCACATACCGCGCACCTGTAAGCACAAGCATGAGAAAATGCCAAGGAGCTTGATAAATATATAACCTACCTGCTGATGAAGGGTTTGATGCTTTGGCCTGTGATTGGTGCCATACTCATGGGCATGGGCTCTGGCGAGGTGAGCCAGTACGAGTAGTCGTTACGGGAGGCAAAGTTGCAGACATTGTTGATGTTGCAGAACAAGAAGGGCATAGGGCTGAACTTCCTTAGACAGCTCCCTGCCGTACCTGAGAACCCAACGGATCTGATGTTTATTACAAAACTTTGCCCTGCATTATTTTTTCTGCAAGTGTAAGGTTCTCACCAAGATCCTGCCCATGAGAACGTTCGTTGCCTTGTACATATAGCAGTGAGTAGCCATCGTATATAGGCGAGGTGCCTTCCGGACAAAGGGGAACTTCCACTGTCTGACTATGCCGAGTAACCAGGAAACCGTGATCCATAGAGGAGGGGCCCGGTGGTCCTACTTGGCCTGGAACACCATCAGGTCCTTGCGGGCCAGGATACCCTCTGGGTCCTGTTGATATGATATCACGTTTAAAGGTTTGCTTCTTTCAACTGGCTACAAATTACATAGAATGTGGAATTCTGACCTTGAGGCCCGGGCAGACCAGATTCGCCTTTGGATCCTGACTGGCCATGATATCCAGGGAGGCCATCTTCGCCTTTTGGCCCAGGAATACCTGTCAGACCTGAAAAATAATACAAAATGGAAAAACAGTTATTGAAACAAGTAGGTAAAACCTATAAGACCATAAAGGCTCAATTTGCTATTGTCCAAACTGCTTCAAGACATGGTTACAGGTAACAATTACATTGAACAATCAATTTATCCCTTGTTACCTTGCTGTCCTTTATATCCTGGGAGCCCGGACGGCCCCTGAGGCCCTGGATAGCCTGTGATACCTGGGAGACCAATGTCTCCTTTGATGGATGTGTGTGGACCAGGAGGACCAGGGGGTCCACTATTGCCTTGAATACACAGGAGTATTGTATTTAGTCATGTATTCTGATCCAGCAGCCCAATAATTGTTTAAACACCCGCTGCTATGAGTGGCGCCATTTCTCACTGCTACTACCTCATGGTAATTTTTCTTACCTTTTTCTCCTTGGAATCCTTGGTCTCCAAGTTCTCCCTTGAATCCAAAGTCACCTGCAGAACCCTTTGATCCTGGTAATCAACCGTAGCAAAACAGAAGATGCCATCAGCACATTGTCTGTAAGACCTATAAGATCTATTTATAATCACCCGGGAAGCCGGGTACTCCTTGAACTCCCCTCTCTCCTTTGGGACCATGAACGCCAGGAAGACCAGCTGGCCCCTGTACAAATATGAGCATATTCAAGAATTGCTGTAATTCAAGAAACTAGCAGTGAATGTCTTACATCCTAAAAAGGGCCTATCTCACTGGTGTTAAGGCAAAGCAGATGACATGATGGCCACCCAAGTTTTAGCCTGGTGTCTTTTTTGACTATCCAGTTCAGCTGGGAATCTTTGTGTTTTTTATGGACTGAGCAGTTTTGATGTACTATATGGCAGTTTAGTGTACACCTACTGTAGGTTGTTGTAGTGTGCTGTTTTTTTAAGAGAAAGCAGTTGGACAGAAAATGGTTTTGGTGAACAGAAAGAAAGGGAAAAATACTAAATAAATATATATGCTACCTAATACAAGTAGCGTTGCTTTCAACTAGGAAGACACCATGTGGGAAAGGGATATCTAGTAACTGAAAGAGAGAAGAATAGGACAGATACAAGTGCGTGCACAATGTTATTATAGTGTAATGGGAAACCCACTATGAAAACAAATCACCAATGAGTATTTATTTTATCAGTCGACTTCCTTCATTATGTGTTGAGCAGGTAGTGTGTGACTACTGCACAGTAGCTGAAGCTTTTCCTATGACCAGACACCAGGTAAAAAGGAGAAAATGGATGGATAGATGGATGAATTTAGAGGGCACGTGACCAACACTACAACAGGTAGTATCTTTCCAGTGAGATAGACCCTAAAAGCACATTTATCAATGGCTTTTTTTAGGTACCGGAAATCCAGATGCTCCAGAGTCACCCTTTTGCCCTGACTCTCCTTGGAATCCTGGGAGACCATGGTCTCCTTTGTCTCCCTTCTGGCCATCATGACCCGGCACACCTGATGGCCCAGGAGTACCAATAATTCCTGCAAATGATACGAGATACAAACTGCATTTATTTTTGGTCTTCTTATTAATTTAAAAAAATAAAAAATAAAAGCTGCCTACCTTGTTCACCGGGCTGTCCCTGTTCTCCCTGATTTCCTTTAGGACCCTCTAAAGAGATTCCTGGCAGACCGGGTTCCCCTTGCTGACCATACTGCCCCTGATTGCCCGGAAGTCCCTTGTCACCTTTGATGCCAGGCACGCCGGGATAGCCTGGGGTGCCCGGGAAGCCAGGGCTACCTCTGTCACCTGGATAATAAAATCAGATATTTTCTCTTTTTCACCACTCAAAATTAGTGAAACGTTAAATTAGTAATCAAAGCATTACTCACCTTTGCTTCCAAATTCTCCCTGGGGTCCTGGAATACTAAGACCAGGTAAACCTGCAGAACAAAGTTTACAAATGTTGTCAATCCTGTTCCGTAGTTTTCTGCTGAAAGCATGCAAAAAAGATGCATACATGTTGAAAATTATTGTGTGATACTAACCAGGGTTTCCTCTCTCTCCTGAGGATCCAGGAATTCCATCAATACCAGCTTCGCCTTTCTCCCCAGCTGGACCAGGAGTCCCTTGCAAACCACCTTCACCTAGTGGAGAATAAGTTCAAACAGTATTAATTACAGTGTACTAAATAAGGAGAATTATCGTGTTTTCTGGCTCCGAAAAAAAGCTGTTTCTCACCTGGCCGCCCATCAAGACCAGGCTCTCCTGCAGACCCTGGCAGCCCTGGGACACCCTTCTCACCAGGTATTCCTGGCTGGCCTACATAGGTTGCATGTTCACATATGGTGGGTCATTAAATTACTTTGTTTGTGAATGGAAGCGAGAATACAAATTGAAAAATCTGACCTGCAATGCCAAATGTTCCTTTGTCGCCTTTCACCCCTTGATTTCCTGGCATGCCAGGCATTCCCATGTGACCCTTCAGACCCTTCTCTCCTCGTTGTCCTGGGAATCCCGGTTGGCCAAGTTGTCCCTATAAGAAAATAAAGAGATATTTGGGATGCCGTTCAATTTCAAGTCAGAATTGACACATCAAGATCAAGACATATGGGAAAACATGAAAAACATTTCAAGTCCAAAATAAAACTAGAGAATTACCCTTTCTCCTGGAAATCCTGGGAGACCAATACCTGGCTCACCAGGTGATCCACGTTCTCCTTTGTCGCCATCAGTTCCTTTGAAACCAGGATGGCCAGGTGTACCGATATCTCCTTTCAGACCATTTGGACCAATTGGACCTGCAAGCAATAATTAGTAATTAATTTATCATGTTTACACAAATTAAATTTACATTTGACTTTACTTACCTGGTATTCCCATCCCACCCGTACTTCCCTTCTGTCCAGGGACGCCAATATTTCCTGGTTCTCCAGGATTGCCACTGTCTCCTTTCTGACCTGAGAAACAGTGATCAGATTTAACATTTAAAGAGACTGTAAACATATTTTGATGATTTGCTTCCTATTAAAAGAAATATGTTTGAAGACAAGTGCTGAAAACAATGGAGTGCTGAATCTCTGTGATTGACAGATGGCTCAGACACACCTACAGAATCCTAACGCTGACAGGAAAACCAATTTTAAAGCTTTCTTTCATGCACTTTTTTTTATTTTTTCAAATTTTTCAAGTTTGTTAACAACGGTCTTTACTTTTGCCAAATCCAATAATTTATTTGTTTTAATTTGACTTTACAGGAACTTTAAGGGAGTTTCCACTCAATCAAAATATGGTGCTTTGAATTTGGCTCCTCAGAAAGTCTCAAAAGGCCCCTCTCGTTAAGCTTTGTCACAATTAAGACAATTAGTTTACGAATCCCCACCTGGATGTCCTGGAAAACCAGGTTCGCCATTTTTTCCTGGTAGTCCAGGGTCTCCGGGTAACCCGCGGAAGCCTTTCTGTCCTGTTAATCCAGGGTTTCCTAATGAGATAAATGACATTTACAGTATTATTAAATTGGACTGTATACCACTTGGTTTGTATGTTTTAATGGACTTTGGTGTTTCATTATTTCACACCTGGATCTCCAAGGTCTCCCTTTTCGCCTTTCATATGTTCCATGTCAACTTTACTCATGTTTCCTGCAGGACCCTGAAGACCCATCTCTCCCCTTTCTCCTTTAAGTCCAGTATCTCCAGGTTGTCCTCTTGAACCAGGAAGACCAGGATCACCTTAAAAAGAGACATTTAAAGGGGACCGTTCCTTTATGCTTTTGCGAATGTCCTTTATCACAGAGCTCAAAATCCAGATCTCTGCTGTTGATAAATATGGAGAGCATAGCTAACTGTTACACTTATGGCACCATAGCAAACTGACCACAAAAACAAAAAGAATATTATTTTTGCATAATATTAGGGTTTCAACCATCCCAGAGGTTATTTCTATTGAAGCACATCATAGAGGGACCGCCAACTCAGTTAGAAACTGGCATAGTTGAATAATCACCTCTAAAGCCTTGACTCCCAGGAGAACCAGGAGGCCCAGGAAATCCTGGTAAACCTGGCGTCCCAATGACGCCCATTTCACCCTTCACACCTGGCCAACAAAGACACAGTATAAAATTAAGAATGTTTTCCAGAATTGTTTCACTCTTTCTTGGGCAAGTGACTATTTTTGATAGTTATAAAATTACACATTAACCATAAAGACCTGGCATTCACATAGGTGAACATTACATTTTGAGTTATGTAGTACATTTAACATTTGGGCTGCGTGACGTTCACAAATGTGGATGCCTGGTTTAAATTATTATTACAATAGAGAGAAAGAGAAAGAGAGAGAGAGAGCAAAAGAGAGAAAAAGTACAGGAGAGAAACTTGATGGGCGGCAACGCACTCGTAACATAACTGTAACACAGTATATATATATATATATATATATATATATATATATATATATATATATATATATATATATATATATATATATATATATATATATTGTTAATTCTGATCATTTTAGAATGCTGTCAATGGTGCTAGACGTCCGATCTAATCCAAAATGGATTGACTGTCTAGCGCCATCAGAGGCAGCCAAAGAATTGAAGGAGATCCCTCGGGTTGTGTGTTGCCATCAATCAGACTCTGATGGCTGTACAGAGACGTAAAACCAAAGCAAATCTGGGCTAGTTCTCTTTTCTCACCCTGGTTTCCTATCAGCCCATCCCTTCCTGGCAAGCCTGGAGAACCTGGAAGTCCTGTTATACCCGGGGCTCCAGGAAAACCACTTATTCCTTTTTCTCCTTGAAGTCCTGGCATGTCAATGCCGGGAGGACCTGGATAGCCCCTCTCTCCTTTTTCGCCTCCTCTACCTACAAACAGAACATTGTCAACACACAAAAAACCCAACAACATTGTTTATCTTGTGACCACAAACCCACTTGGCTAAGATTGATCTCCATGACTTTGTACTCACCAAATGGACCGGGCTCTCCAGTTTCCCCCCGTGGTCCTGGGGCTCCTGGTAAGCCCTTTCCTGGGGAACCTGGTAACCCTGCTACTCCAGCAGGTCCGGGGAGTCCAATGTTACCTAAAAGCAAATAAAAATATTTGAATTTAGTAATTCAACTCAATACATTTACTGCTGTACCTGCCAATTTATACCTTTTACTCCCTGAAGTCCCAGTGGTCCTGCCACACCTTCTCGTCCAGGAACACCAGGAAATCCTGTGTTTCCTTTCTCTCCAGGGAAGCCGATATTGCCAGGAGGACCCTGTAAACCTTTTTGGCCGGGGAGGCCCATTCCTGGCTCACCCTGTCCCATGAGAAAATAAAGTGGTGAGTGGCTACTCTAAACCAGGGGTAGGCAAACTGGTCCTCGAGGGCCATTGTGGGTGCAGGATTTGTTCCAGCCGATCGGACGCAGACAGTTTATCCAACGAGATTAGTGCTGAAACAAGAAGCACCTGACTGTAATCCACTAACTGAACTTCTAAAATACCAGATTGGTGTAAAGGTTTTCTCTTACAGGTTGGAACGAAAACCCGCACCCACTGCGGCCCATTGTAACTTTAGCAAATGTAGTATCTTGAAAGTGCAATGTCAAAATACTACATTAACTATTTAGAAACAAGTTCTGTTTTGTGAAATACCATTTTTATAAATGTCATTTATCTAAGAGAGGACCAAGGAAATACAAACCTTTTGTCCCTGTGGACCAGGTTGTCCAGAAATACCATCATATCCAGGTCTTCCTGCCTCACCTGGCAATCCTGGAGCTCCTGGAATTCCACTGATACCTAAAAAATGACAATACAATCTCTTTTTGTATTTGTCTGTCTCACTCATGTAATTCATTAGCTCTTATTACCAATCCATTTTGACTGGTAGGGGCAAAGGAACTCTGTCAATGGGATTGAAAAATGATACTACTGGTTTAAATCAATTAGACATCTATCCTTGGGAGAATCAGGGAGATAAAGACTAGCATGTTTATTGGTTTTTAAATCAGCCTTGGAGTATTATAGGTTAATTATAGGGTAATTATGTATGAATTCATGTTGTGTATTTGGTTCTGTCTGTCTCTATGTTTTTGTTCAAGTATACAAAGAAAGAATAAAGGGATGATTATCAAATTCGCAGTTTAATAATAATAATAATCGGACATAGGCTTTGTCATCATTGAATAGACAAAAAGCCTAATTGTCATCATACCCAGAAACTGCCTATGATGAAATTTATGGTCGTAATCTGCAATTGAAGGAGGATTATTCTCTTAGGTCAGGAGGTCAAAGGTTGCAGAGATTGGAAAATAAATTTTGTGATAATTTAGTGAGTGATTAGTGTATAAAACTCAAAATTTCACAGCAGGTGATGTGATATTATATGGTGAGAAGAGAATGAGTGATGACATTTGGGAGCATGTAGGTAAAGGTAAAAGAGGCCGCCAACATCAAAATATGGCAAATATAAGGGTGTTCCTCTAGTTTTATTTGCTATTCATTCT
Source organism: Stigmatopora argus (assembly GCF_051989625.1). Lineage (NCBI taxonomy): Eukaryota > Metazoa > Chordata > Actinopteri > Syngnathiformes > Syngnathidae > Stigmatopora > Stigmatopora argus. The sequence goes on from NC_135399.1 coordinate 6,453,112, forward strand.
GTGTGCCAAATCTAAGTTACCTTTTGCACCAGTTGGGCCTGGAAACCCTATTCCTGGGGGTCCTTGATCACCCTTCTGCCCTGGAAAACCTGGTGCTCCTGAGTCTCCTTGTAAACCTGGTAAACCTTCAGTGAAACACATAATCTGGTCAAATAGTTGGATTTTTTACAACTGGTCCTTTCTTACGACAATTCCCAAGTTAAATAAGTTGAAAAGAAATGGAGTTAGGAAATCATTGTTGTTGTTCACCTTGAGGACCATCACTACCAGGTTCTCCTCGTGGCCCAGGTACACCATGTGGGCCAGGGGTGCTCACACCTTGACCTGGTTCACCTTTCACACCTGGTGAATGTGAATTGAGCAGAATTGATTCATGAATCGCTGAGTGTCAGAATCTTGAAGCCATGTATACATTTAAATTTATTTAAATTGGCTTCTTGAAAACATTCCAACATCAGTATTAGTGTTGATGTCTTACCAGGGACTCCTGGTGATCCTGGAATACCAGCCCTCCCTTGACTCCCCTTGTCTCCAGTAAGACCAGGTCTTCCAAAGCCTGGAAGACCTGGGGGTCCCCTCTCTCCCGGGGCACCTATAAGACCAGGGTCCCCAATCGATCCGCGATCCCCTTTTATACCATCTTTGCCCTAGGAGAAAAACATTGCTGTCAAATAAGAAAAAACACTAAAAACTGTTCACTAAGTGAGGTGCTTGGGCACATCAAACGGGTACAGTTTTTTTGTTCACCTTGCATGTTCTACTGAGTTATCAAAATGTATCTAAATTAATCTAACCTAACATTACTTACAGGTTCTCCTTTGTGGCCGGGATTACCGGGTAGGCCGTCCCTCCCTGGGATTCCATCCAAACCTGGATTTCCAGGTGAACCACTCAGACCCGGATAGCCTTTGTCTCCTTTCAAACCCGGAGCAATGAATATGTCTCCTGGTTCCCCAACTGCACCAGGAGCCCCAATCAAACCAGGACTGCCATTGATGCCCTAAAGTCAGATTGAGTTGAGTTAAATTTAATTTGCATTTAGAGAAACTGAGTCTCGTTACTCATATCCTTGTTGATGCTACTCACAGGTCTTCCAGGAATTCCAGAGGGTCCAGACTGACCCTTGTCTCCTTTGGCTCCAACTGAACCAGGTGGTCCTGATGAAAAAAATTATACTTCAGAATACTGCACATCTTGTGGGTAAATGCAGTCTGGATCACCTAGCGACCTTTCTACAGTGTGACCCCACTTTACTCACCCTCCTCCCCCTTAATGCCCTGTGGGCCAGGTAATCCAGCTGGTCCGAATCCTTCACACAGGGTGCAAGTGTCTCCTTTATCACCTGTTTGGAATCACAGAAAAATACCTGTACCGTAAATACAAAAGAACATGAAACCCAGAGATAGAAAGAAGGTAATGACCTTTCTGTCCCAATTCTCCTTGAAGTCCCTGAGGTCCAGGTGGTCCAGGTGCGCCTTTTGCATTAGTGCATTCATCAAGGTCAACTGAAGCCACATAGACAAAACCATGAATTGGTAGACTGAAATGTATAGATCTTAAGATTTCATAAATCCATCTACAGTCGTAGCACTGCCTTAACTCGAAACATACCAGGTAAACCTGGAGGTCCAGGTGGTCCATCTGCACCCGGTTGCCCTGGGGGTCCAACCAGAGAATCTCCTTCAATACCACTGTCTCCTTTCTGACCCACATCACCTTTCTGGCCAGTCTCTCCACGAGGGCCTTCAACGTAGCGTCCTAAGCCAAAGAAACAGTTTGCATTAAACTGTTTTTCGTTTTTATGGGTATGGTTCCAGAATAGAGCAAAAAAATGTTTTGTCTTACCTGGTGGCCCTGCTTCACCCTGAGGTCCTAGAAAACCTTTAAAAAGAGTACGATGGGCGGAAAACATCAGTCAAGGAGGGAAACACACAATGTTGATTTAGAAAAGAGCATTTTCCTCCACGGCGGCACGGTGTGAAGTGGCTAGCCCGTCACAGTTCTGGGATCCATGGCTTACGTATTCCCTAGTGGGATCCAGCCTTTCTGTTGTCCTGAATGTTCAGCCTGCCTGAGTGGGTTTTCTCCGGGTTCTCTCTTTTCCTCCCCATTCCAAAAACATGCATGCTAGGCTCATTGAGCACTCCAAATTTTCCAAAGGCGTAACTGTTAGCACGATTGTTAGTCTCCATGTGCACTGTGATCGCCTGGCAACCAATTCAGGGTGTACCCTGCCTACCACCCATTGTTGGCTGGGATTGGCTCGAGCATCCCCACAACCCTTGAGGATTAGTGTTTTAGATAATAAAATAACGAATGCTTTCTTGTGTTTTACCTTTTTCTCCTTGTATACCAGGGACACCACGGGGACCAGGCGGGCCAGGAGCACCACTTGCCTAGAAAACCCCAACAGGAAGTTGGTTTCATTAATTTGAACCAGTTAGCCTCCAAAATTTGCTCAAGCTTTACAGTAACAAAATAATCCCACAAACGCACGTATCCAGGAGGCCCTCTTTCTCCCTTTTCACCCTAAAGACATAAAAGAAAATATATTAAACATGTTAAATGAATACACAGCAAAATGTATTATGGGTGAATATAAATTGCATTGTTTACCGACGGTCCACTGAATCCAGGAGGTCCTTCGAAGCCCTTTTCTCCCTGTGTAACAGAGTGAATTTGTTAGGGTTTTTTAAGGGTTGTGACAATAAAGGCACCAATAATCAAATTCTTCACAGTAGTACCACATTTTAGCGAAAACACTGTAAAAAAACACTGGAATTAACCCCAAATATCTGCTTCCACTTTATAGTTGATGGCTTTCAATTGCCTTGTGATTGGCTAGCAACCAATTCAGGGTGTCCCCTACCTGCTGCCCATGGTTGGCAGGGATAGGCACCAGCACCCTCTGCAAACTTTGTGAGTATGAGCGGTATGGAAGATGAATGAATGAATGACTTTCAATTGAATTCAACGATATATATGCTCACCAAATTTTCTCCAGTTAGAAATCGGGTGTTGGGCGCTAAATTGTTCTCATTTTTTTACAACCCAAGCAAAAACGAGCCTGTGAAGTCAAGTAGTAGTTGTTTTACTTCTTTCATTCATTCATTTTCTGAACCGCTTTATCCTTATTAGGGTCTCAGGGGGTGCTGGAGCGTATCCCAGCTGGTACCGGGCCAGAGGCAGGGGAGACCCTGAATTGGTGCCCAGACAATCGCAGTGCACAAGGAGACGGAAAACCATGCACACTCACACCCAAACCTGGGGGCAATTAAGAGTGTCCAATCAGCCTACCATGCATGTTTTTTGGAATGTGAGAGGAAACCGGAGTACCCAGAGGAAACCCATGCAGGCCCGGGGAGAACATGCAAACTCCACACGGGTGGACCAACCTGGATTTAAACCAAAGACCCCAGAACTGTGAGGCTGACGCGCTAACCCCCGGGCCACCCGACTATTTATTTATTGATTATTTATATGTCTGTTTGTTGTTATTTGTGCACTACGTGGTGAAAGCTTTAAATCTCATTATACTTGTAAAATGACAACAAAAGCATTCAATTCAATTCAAATTCGGCTATTTGTGAAGTAGAGCTCACATAGCCTAGTAACTATCAATCCTTGCAGCCCTATTTTTTGTATCGCGACTGATTATTTAATTGCAGATAGATGTAGGATATGGGTTAACCACTAGAGAGAAACGTTCAACCAGTTGTAGCACACTAGTGCTTGATTTTTTGGGGGTTATTTATTTTTTACCTTTCGCCCTTCATCTCCTTCCTTGCCAGGTTTTCCCTAAAATGGAATAAAAAAATCTGTAAAACAGTGTGCGTGAATAAATATATCATTTTTTAATAATTATCTTTTAAACCTTTTATTGAGCAAGCATCTACTATTTTCGTCATTTTAAAAAAACAGCCTCTTAAAAGCATGGAGTCATTATATGTAGAAATCACATTTTGAGTCATGTAGGCCACAGGATTAAGATATGGTTTAGTGCATGTAAATTACTAAGTGTGGCCTACATAACCCAAAATTTGCCTCTGTCAATAATTACTGTATTTTTGGGACTATGAAGCTTACTTAAAATTAACACACTTGAGCCAATAGATAAGAAATAAAATAAAATTTCCAACAAATAACATTTTTTTTTACTATTCTCTCTCTTTTTTTCATTTAAATAAAAGAAAATAACAAGTGGATGAACCTTTTTAACACCCACAACAACACAGTCTTATTTTTATAAGGTATTTAAAAAAATAAAAGAAGTCAAAATAAAAAGAGAATATTAAGATCTTTTTTCTCCTTGTTTTTTCTCCTTTCTCCTAAATAAAATGACATTAAAACAAATAAAAGTATAAGAATAAAAAAAGAAGAATATTTACTATTAAGTTCCTTTCTGCCAATGGAAAAGATAGATGTCCAAATAATTGAAAATGAGAGGACTAAGGATGTTTCAGTGCCATTGACGGGGCTAGACGCCCAATCCAGTTTGACTGGGAGGGGTAAAGGAAGAAATATTAATTCACTGCTAATAATCAAAATGGATTGGATGTCTAGCACTGCCAATGGCAGACAAGGAGTTCAGTGACTGCCCAATAAAGAGTTAATACCACTTCAAAATGATAATGCAATGCCACCTTTCGTTTGTCTGCTACTTACTATTGGTCCTGGTGGGCCTGGTTCACCCTTGTATCCATTCCGACCTATTTCGCAAATGCCCTGTAGAGCAAATACCATTAGCAATTTGAATGAAAAATCTGTCCAGTGCAGTTTTTATGTTGACTTAAACTAAAGATAGGAATAAGGATTATAAAATCTGTTTTTCTAATTATTTTTATTACTTTTTGCTACCACGAGGAGCCATTTCGTTGGTAAAAACATTATAGTGTCCAGTAAAGTTTATTATTAACATTGTATTTTTATAAAATAGGGACATAAACTATTTCTCATATTACATATGAGATTATGTATGTATAGGAAAATATATAGTTTGTTAAAAAAAAAATACAAAAAACATGAAGGACGTGCTAGAAAAAAGCCTAGCCTGTCAATCCAAATTTTGTCATATACAACAGCATGCACGCGCTGTATTTCTCTAAATCATATTTGAAAACTTAAACATTTATCTCGACAAACTCATGAATTCTAAATCTCCTTAACATAATTTTAAATAAAGCCGTATTTGGCATCACAAAATGAAAATCACAAAGTTTAAAGAAAATGATAAATCAATTTTCGGGAGAAGAGAATAACTAGTACATTATATCATGATTATTATTATAAATAAAATGACTTCCATTGGACTTGTATTTCTATATGTATGTAGTATATGGTACATGACTTAATAACCCGTTTGAGAACTCACTTTTTCTCCTTTCTCCCCTGGAATTCCCTTTGGAGAAAAATAAAAACATGCAGAGTAAGAAAGGCTGAATAAGGAACAAGAAATTTTACGCTGTAATTTTCAGAGAGCTGAGTGATTAAGCACCGGTGGTCCGATGAATTCTGTGCCAGGACCTTCCACACCCGGCGAAGGTGGTCCGGGAGGACCTGGTGGGCCTCGGAAGCCTCGGTCACCCTGTCCAGAATCAAATTACATTGGACATTTCATGAGGTTCATCCAATGAGCTCAGCAAACAAGAGTAGAATTCAAATGACCTCTTTTAGAAATTAATCATCATCACAACCACTTTAATAAGCAGTAATGATCATAAAACAATTCTATTTTAAAGCTGAAACTTCAAATGATTTCTTCCTTTCAGTTTAACCCCTGGTTTCCTGTATTTATTTTTTATAAATATACATAATAAATGTACTAGATACAGAAAATTGGATTTAAAACAGAGAACAATTTGAAAATCTAAAGTAAAAAAAGAGATAAAAGAAAGATCAAATATTTTTCTAAAATATGTCATCGACGTGAGTGCTACATAAAAACTATGCAAGAGCAAATAATCAAAAATGAAATGAATAAAGACCATCTCTTTAAATAAATACATACATGTGTCAAAAATTAATATTGTATTTAAATAAATAAATAAAAAGTTTCACCAAATGGGTCATGAGTTAGTTAAATAGCAGCTCATTTGATGTAAACACGTAATTATTTTACTATTTATTTAAGTAGTATTTCATTTGACATATGTTGCAGGACTTTATGAATGTGTTTTTCTGTCACTCTTTTTAAAACAAAAAAATGAATAAAATCAGAATACAAATGAGTTCTCACTGAGTATTAACCTTCTGCAAATCCAGCCCCCAAACGCCAATTGACCAATCATACATCTGCTAACGTCCAGTCTGTTTTCCATGTCTCCCTCCACCAACACACCTGAATCAAATAATCAGGATCGTGACCAAGCTCCTGGACAGCTTGCTGAATAATTGATCATTTGAGTCAGGTGTGGTAGAGGAGGGAGATATGGAAAAAAAAAGACTGGCTATGGGCCCTCGAGGGCCAGGGTTGGAGACCCCTGGTCTAATTGATTCATTTGGTGATTTTCAATTAATTGCCATAAAACTGTACAGAAGAAGACGAAAATAATCAACATGTTGGAGACTTCAAAAATGGCGAAGCAATGCCTCTACGGCAAGGGTGTCAGACTCGGGTTGGTTCGCGGGCCGCGTTAACGTCAACTCGATTTCATGTGGGCCGGACCATTTTAGATATAATATTTAGATTTTTTTAAATAAATTGATTAAAAGAACTGGATTAAAATCCCTGAATATTCAGTTTTTTATAGATCTAAAACAATGTTTATTTGAGCTTTTTTATGTATATTTTTATATGATTAAATGATTTTTGAACTAAAAACACAGAAAAAAATGGATTAAAAAATGTCAATTATTGATTCAAAAGGGTGAAAATCAGGAAATTTAATATACATCTATACTCTTCATTTTAATTTGATCCTAAAACAGAAAGTCGCCACTCATGATTTACTTTCCCGGGCCACACAAAATGATGTGGCGGGCCAGATTTGGCCCCCGGGCCGCCACTTTGACACGTGCTCTACGGAATATCTAAATTCAACAGAAGGTAGACAAACCTTGTCGCCTTAACAACGGTAACAAAAGATAGGCGGAGCTTATGACAAAGGTCAATTAGATCATAAAAAATGATGGAATCATTTCTGACCTTATCTCCTTTCTCACCCTCAAAGGACAGCTTGTCATCCTGTCAGAGAGTTATTCATATATATCAATAAATATTCTGCAATTAAAATCATGAATCAGAGAGGATGACACTTGCACCTTTTCTCCAGGGAGGCCTGGTGGTCCAACATCACCCTGTCAAATCCATTAAAAAAAGTATTAATTGAACATTTCAGTGGATTTGCTGAATTTGAAAATGCTTCTATTGAGATGACTCACTTTGAGTCCAACGTAGCCCCTCGGTCCTGGAGGACCAATGGGTCCGGGTGCTCCAGGGGTACCCTAATTAAAACAATCTCTCGTTAAAAACTTCCTGATTGAGACATTCAAATGGACTCACACAAAATACGCACAGGAAGTCCGGGTGTGCCCGGGAAGCCTCTGTCTCCTTTCAGGGGAATAACGCCAATCACACCACCCGGATCACCCTGGAAATAGTACAAGAAATAGTTCAAGAAAAACATGTTTAACAGGAAATTAAACCTTAGTATCATTCAAGCATACCCTCATTCCAGGAAGGCCCGGAATGCCCTGAGAAAAAAAAGGAAAAACTATAATTCATACACTGTATATTTGTAGACAAATTCATATTATTAAGTGAGCATTTGCTTACAGAAGGTCCCTGAGGACCATCAAAACCAGGAATACCATCTCTTCCTCTGTCTCCCTAAAACACACATCAGGCGTCATCAGTGGCAGTGAATGAGTTAATAATAATGGGGAAAAATACAAGCACAATACTGGTATTACGGCTGTCAGCCTGGGTACACACTATGTAGTAGGGTGTGTTGTTTTGTGGTGGTTTCTTTTTTTTCTACAGGTACAGGGAGAGGTGGCTCCACCCCTGTGGCAAAGCCCTGGCCAGGCCAACAGAGCTATGACTACTTCCCAATCATCCCTCCTCCAATCAAGATCCACTTCCTGTCCTTATTTAAACCCTCTTATTTTGCAGTTCTGGGCTTGACTATCTGGCATGCAGTTGCTAAGACAGTGGAGTCATTACTTTTCTTTAAAAGGCACCAATTGTCTAGAGTTAAGTAAGTTTTGTTTGCCCCAGCTTCACCTGATATTGTAAGTGCGCTAGTCATTGTTGTGTTGAGCATATGTTGATAGAGTTAATTATTTTGGGCTGCATAGGGGGACTTGAAATAAGTTTGGACACCCTGGGGTATACATATAGTTTGTTGCAATTATACTTGTAGTTTTTTCCCCTGTCTAGACTTTTATTACATCAGTTCTGACAGTGGCACCCTTAGGCCTTATTTCCTGTATTTTTGGGGGTGTTCATTCAAACACCTGTCTGGGAGGGTGGTTTTTTTTACCTTTTTTATTTGAGGGTGCCACTTTAGTATCTTTTGCTTCCCCTATGTTGTCCTGTAGTCCAGGTTTTGGTGGACTTTTGTTGTAAATAAATTATCCTTGAATGCTACTTGCAGTGTGTCTGGCTTGTCATTGACTGAATCTTTCTGCTGTGGTGGTTGCGACTCCCTGGTATATCTTACTATCAGGGGGAGTCGTAACAACTGGTAAAACTAAGGTTCATCGGGATAACTTTGGTTAATTGTTTTAAGTGTTAAAGAAATAAATATAAGTACAGTACTGGTAAAGCTAAGATTAATTGTAATTAATCAGGACAATTGTTGGGGTAATTGTTTTTTTAGCCCAGCTTTACCGATTGTTACTGAATTAAAATGTTACTTAAACCAAATGAAATGAATAACATTACAATATCGGAACACTGTCGGAAATCCTGATTGAGGCTCTAATGTGATTAATTGCGATTCAATTCTTTTAATCAGGCCGAATTTTTAAGTATCGTTACTTGACTCGTTGAGGGCAATTACAGTACCTGTAAGACTGATATCAATCACAATAAATTTGTTTGGTTAACTGTTTATCTCAGTCCTATTATTTTTACATATTGTTAATTAATTCAAATAAACTAAATAAATTTACAGTACTTATAAAACTACCATTAATCACGACTAATCAAAAGACCTAGCAGTTAATTGTGATTGAATTTTTTAAATGACTACACTAATTTTGTTGCATAATCATTGTGAAAGGAATACCAGCTTAGGGCCCACAACACTGCAAATAATTACAATACATTACAATAATATTCAAAATGACAATTAAAGAAAATGTGTGTAGCCATATTGTAAATATTGTATTGCTTTCAATATCATTTTCATGTATCATTTGTGGATGTGTTAATAAAACTTGCTTGGTAAAATCACTAATTTTTCATTAACAAACACAAAAGGTCATAAAGAAAAAGTGGAGAATTCATGTATGTATATGGATGTTACCTTTGTCCCATTGCATCCTGGGATACCGTGAGAACCAGGAGGACCATCATTTCCATTGATACCCTGGAAAGAGATAACCAAAATGAGCAGCCATTTTTAAAATTACAAGGATCAACAAAGCAGTACTCACAGGCAATCCTGGATTCCCTGGATGACCTGGAAGACCAGGGGGACCCTGCAAGTAGAAAACCACACCAATATTACTTTACAAATTTACTTTGTCATTTTCTACCACATGTCTGTATTTCTCCCAAAATGCTTACTCGGACTCCTTTAATTCCAGGAACTCCAAATTGTCCTGGCTCTCCCTGAAAAGATGCACAATAAATTAGTAAGAACATCATAACAATAATCTAGTGGAGAAAATATGGAATGTGTTCGTATGTGCTGACCTTGGGCCCAATTGGTCCGATGGGCCCCTCATGTCCTTGCATTCCTGGAAATCCCATGTTCCCTTGTAGCCCAGGGAGTCCACGTTCACCCTAAAACAGTATTAAATGATCATATTTCAGTGCCATCGACAATAGATGCATTATCCATTATAATTGGCTCCCAGGCCAAATAAAAACAAGCTCAAATTTAAAGTGCATGGGGGATGAGGCGAGGTAGCTTTTTGTTCAAAATTCATGTCTAAAATATTAGTGATTCATTTTATTACAGTCCATAGAAAGTGAAAACTGGAAAATAAAAGCTGTTCAAAAATAATGCTAAATAGAGTTTATAGGGACACAGAAAAAAACCTTTTTAATGATATGATTTATGTGTATTTTCAATATTAACCGCTAGAGGGAAGCATTGTACTAGATGTAGTTTTCTGAAGCGCTCATGTGGATTTTCTTTTTTTCATTAATTTATTCATTCATTTTCTGAACCCCTTATCCTCAGAAAGGTCGCTGGGGGTGCTGTAGCCTATCTTAGCTAACTAAGGGCACCAGGCAGGGTACACCCAGAATGGGTAGCCAGCCAATCACAGGGCAGAAGGAGATGGACAACTTTTCACGTTCACACTCATACCTAGGAGCAATTTAGAGTGTTCAACCAGCCTACCCTGCAGGTTTTGGGATGTGCGAGGAAACCAGAGTACCTGGAGAAAAACCATACAAGCCTGGGGAGAACATGGAAAGTCCACACAGTAAGGACCGACATGGGATCGAACACGATAACCGTGAGGCCAAACCGCTAACCACTGTCGTGGATTTTATTCTGAAAAATCTATACTTGGCTGAAGAGAATGTTGTGAAAACTATTTTTGAGCAAAATCAACTCTGAAACACTTATCAGCTGCTTTTCTGTTAAATTGTATCATGAGAATTCAGTCATGGGATTCAGCATACAGTTGCTACAACAGCCTGTTGTTGAACATTGGACAATGAAGGCATGCTGAAGGGAGATTTCAGCAAACATCTTTCCAAAGTGGACCACGCCAGGTTGTTAAAATCAAATGTTGAGAACATGGGTATCAAACTCATCTCTGTCACGGGCAAAATTGAGGTTGTATTTTCTTCACAGGGTCATTAACGGAAAAAAAATTGAGTAGAGAATGAATCGGCAGCTATTTTAACAGTTGTATGGAGACATTGCTGACTTCCAAATTGTCCAAATGCTCTTTTTTAAAGCCAATTAATAGCAATTTTGCCTATCATTTTTTACATATTTTTTAATAAAATGGTATCATAATAAAATAAAAGTAAAATATTTTCCTTTAACTACTCACTTATTTCATTAATCATTTTTCTTTTTTTAAATATTATTTTTAAATGAAATAAAAAAGGTAAAACGGTAAACAGGATGAACTTATTTTGAATTAAAACTTGACCTCAATGCATTTGATTTACTACTTTAGTAATGTCACACAAAATAATACCTGTGGTTTAGATACTTCCTGTGAGTCAATAAAACAAATTGGCTTTTAAAAATTGAAAAATGCACATTGCAGTTCATTCTAATGAGTCGTCAATAACCGTAGAGCTCATTTATATTAGCATGCAAGCACAGGAGGTCAATGGAGCAAAACAATGCATAAAATTACAGTTAACTCAGTTAACTCATCCAACATGACGATAACCTTACCTTGGTTCCTTTAACACCACTGCAGTCACATTTTCCACATGATGTCCCACAGCCCTAAGAAGAAAAACAAACAAACATACAGGTAACTATTTTGTGCATATTTAATTTTGGCTTTCTTTTACAACCAATGAGAACCAAGGATTTCAGCGTCAACAATGTTGGAAGAGATAAGATAGATAACATAGAAATTACACTGTAGCAGTAATGATATAAGAAGTAGAAAGATGTTTTTAGGCAATCACGTATAGCTCAACCATTATGATTTGATACTGTATCTAGTTTGCCATGGATCACATCACGAATATCAAGAGCTAGTAGATGTGAAAATACAGAGTCAGCGGCCATAATAACCCATGGCCATCTTAAAGCATTGACCTTCTCTCTCAGGTTCTTTTACAGCGAAGCCAATGTGAGTTATGTTCTCCAAGAAAACACTGTTAACTCAGCATAACAGTTTGGTTAATAAGGTACATACATAACATTTCACGTTGCTATGAATGATGATATATATATAACAACCATTCACGCTCACTTGTATCTAGGGGCAATTTAGAGTGTTGAACCATTCTACCCTGCATGATTTTAGAATGTGGGAGGAAACCGGAGCACCCGGAGAAAAAACTCTACACCAGGGGTGTCAGACTAGGGTTGGTTCGCGGGGTGCGTTAACGTCAACTCGATTTCATGCGGGCCAGACCATTTTAGATATAATATTTAGATTTTTTTTATAAACGGATTAAAAGCCCTGAATATTCAGTTTTTTATAGATCTAAAACAATGTTTATTTTAGCTTTTTATATATATATTTTTAGATTTTACAAAATGATTTTTTAACTAAAAACACATTGATTAAAAAATTACAATTATTGATTTAAATGGGGGAATATCAGGAAATTTAATATACATCTATTCTCTTCATTTTAATTTGATCCTAAAACAGAAAGTCGGCAGTCATGATTTACTTTCCCGGGCCACAAAAAATGATGCGGCAGGCCAGATTTGTCCCCCGGCCCGCCACTTTGACACATGTGCTCGACACAGTGAGCACCCACCTGGGATCGAATCCTCGATCCCAGAACTGTGAGGCTGAAGCGCTAACCACTTGGCAGCCGGGCCACCTGAAATTCAATTAATAAAATATAACTGGTAATAACTGGTGTATATATATATATATATATATATATATATATATATATATATATATATACACAACTGCATAAATACCTATACACACATGTATACAGACGCTCCCCTACTTACGAACGAGTTAGGTTCCGAGCGATTGGTCATAAGTTGAATTTGTTTGTAAGTTGATTCAGTGCTATATTTTGTATTATAATTTATGTTTAAGGCCTATATAAGTATATTGAAGGTTTATATAAGTGCATTTGTATGTTTAAGGCTTGTATAAGTAACACACATTGGTTTGTACTGAAAAAACATTTAATAAAATGGAGAAAATATGTACAGTACTGTATAGAGAGAGAGAGAGAGAGAGAGAGAGAGATTTATGTATTAGAAACTGGCCGAAAGAAGCGATCTAACGACGATTGCACAGTTTTCTTCTTTTTTTCATCATAAATGATGCGGTAGCACTGTATGGCATCATTCAATTGATTTGCAAACTTTGTGCAACGTTCAATATTTGGGTCCTGCTGCTCGATCTTTCTGTTTATAAATGGTACTGACGGTCGAACGATTCAAGTTGTATGACCGTGCAACGCTCACCACTCTCACGCGCATCAAGCTTCGTTATTATTGCCACTCGTTTCAAATGAAATGGCTTGCCTCTTCCTTGCAATCCCTCACTAGAAGCATTTCGCTTTTCACCAACCATATTGAATAATGGCTGCACGAGATATTTCATGGTAAAAATGAAAAAGGTTCTTTGCGCACTGGAGATACGTCACGCACTTACGCAACTTACGCTACTAACGAACTGGGCAGAGGAAGGTGGATGCTGGGTGAGCTGAGCGCTCACAGCGCCAGGCGTCGGTATTAGCGGAAAGAAGCACTACGCGCAATACGAAATCAAACTTACGAACATTTTTCGACATAAACGCAATTTGCAGACATGTTCGTATGTACCGTTGTTCGTAAGTCGTATGTTCGTAAGTAGGGGAGCGTCTGTATATACCTATACACGTATGTTTATGTATATACTTATGTATATATCAATATATGAGGAAAAATCTGTACTGGTGAAAGTAAAGGACAGACTAAATATTGGGTAAAAGACAAGCCCAATTATGGTGAAGCCTGAGATTTTTAGATTCCTGTTAATATGACGTGATTCTGAATAAAGCCCTCTCATCGCCCTTGACCGTGTCAAGCGAAACATGAACACAAGGGGTCCCACCACAACTTCTCTCCCTAGCTTCCTTTCCTCTGGGGTCTGCAGGGGTCTTTTTTTTCATAACCCCCCTCCATTGTGCAGCTGTTTCTAGACTCACGTGCCAGGCGTCCAGCCAGAATTCTCCTTGTCTCAGGGGGTTTGCGGTACCGGTCTGGACATGCTCGGCTACTTTCGTCTCCCTCGTTCTCAGAGCAAAGGAATAAATCGACTTGATTAACTCGTTGGTTGCCGCTGATGACCAGTCCATTTGGATTGGGCACTTCCCAGTCCAAATGGATTGGACGTCTATCAAATAAAGAGTGCACTAAACACAAGCCACACATGTGGACCATATCCACATTATCCACATGTGGACCATTATCCAGAAGTTCTCCAAAATATATCGGAAGTGATCTGGAAATGGCTCTTTAGAGGTAAGCTACTTGATTTCAACAGGAAGCCACCCAAAAGTGAAAAGGAATCAACAGCAATTTCCAAGGAGGCATACAATTTTTAAAAAGAAGGAAGTAAAAATCAACAGGAAGTCACCTGGAATTGCTCCAAAATTAAAAGGCAAATGGCAGACGAGATATGTTATGCATGGCATGGCATGGTATGAAAATACGGTGAATTTTTACTTTAATGAAATTAACTTGCTTCATAATTTTGATTTTCAGTTCTCAATTGACGTTAAATTTATTTCAGCCCTGTGATTGGCTGGCAACCAATTCAGGGTGCCCCACACCTGCTGCCCATAATTGGCTAGGACAGGCTCCAGCACCCCCTGCGAACCTTGTGAGGATAAGAATGAATATTTTCCAAATTATTATTAGTTTTTTTAATGAGTGGGGTCTTTATTCAATACACAAAACATATATATTTTTTTTTAATGACTAAATGAATGGAAATTTATTTTCGTAATATTATTTGATATGAGTATTTAAAGTTTTGGGATATTTCGCTTTGGCTTGAGTTTTCAGCCTTTAAATAACAAAGTTCAAGCGACAGATTAGCCTCTTTTTGGTCAAGTGTGGACAAGGAGCCAATACGGTTTCCTGGATATCAGAATGTGTGTTTATTTACCAAGGATGGGGCAGATTCCTACTCAAGTGCAAAATGGAAGCCGAGGGCCGATTTGCATGCAGGTGTCCACCGGCACGGATGAGACGGAGCACCCAGAATAAACATGACATCATCACACAAACGTGTCTGCCACTGACGTGTCCTTGTCTAATACTTGGAGATGTTTGGGCAAAAAGGACAGAAAATAGTAACACAACTATGATGTGAAGAAAGCAAGTCTGAGTGTTTGGAAATGTTGGATAAGTGGGCCCCTGACAAGAATTTCGTGAACAGACTCCCTGATGGCCATTCGCATCACCACATGTACATTACAGCATTATATAGTAAGTTGTTTTTTTAAGGAGTCAAAAGGGAAGATTTTCCACTCTTTAAAATTCAATCATTTGTATTGTGTGGTGGTCTTTTTGTTTTTTTTAAAAGCGGATCTACCCACCATTCATGTCTTTTTGAAATAGCACAAAAACATCTGGCCAAATGTAGATCCACAGAATTTTCACATAGTGTATCTCCTATAAAAACAGTCTTAAAAAAGCCTACAAGCCTTCATAGTAAAGAAATAAGTGAGTTAAATGCAGGGACAGCAGAAATCTGTCAATGCTTATTCGCAGAAAAGCTGTAAGTTTTGTGCTAAAACTGACATGTATTTGGGACTCTACATAATTCCCCCTACGTTGACGAAGATCCCGGGTCAAACAGAAGAAAAACAGACCCTCAGCATGACACTGCCGCCACCATGCTTGACTTTTTGAAGTCCAGACATGAAGACGACGGAAATAGTGCTCATGTGTACTTAAGTGTGGAGGGGCAGGAATGCAAAAGAAAATACATGTAGAGTTAAATGCATCATTAAATGTTATTTATTTATACATATTTTTTATGGTTTAAGTGTTTGGTTCTTTATTGAAATTTTTGTATTTGTCCATTCGATTTTTAGTTTAGCTGGGATAGGCTCCGGCACCCCTCACAACCCTTGTGAGAATAATGTTCAGAAAATGAATGAATGAATGAATTTATATATTCAAACCTTTATTCATTCATGTTAACATTTATTGATTCATATATTTTCTCTAAAATTGTATTTCCTTTTTCAACGTGAATGTATGTATTCCTATTTTTAGTTGTTTATTTTCTTAGTCTTTAAATGTATGTATTTAATAAAATTCATTCATTTTCTGTACCGCTTATCCTCATAAGGGCCGTGGGGGTCCTGGAGCCCATACCATCCAACTGTGGGGCAGTACACAGTAGATAGTCTGAATGGGTTTCCAGCCAATTGCAGGGCACACATAGATGAACAACATTTTCAATTGAATGTTTATTCATTTATTTCAAAATGTAACTTTTCTAAAATTGGACTTTGGCACTCTTGCTCCTCTGCGCAGCATGAAATAATTCACGCCCACTGAGTACATCCACTCTTATTCCGTCAAACTCCTCTTCTAATAGGCAGCTAACTAACAAACAGACAGAAAAATGACCCAAAGTATGTTTATGTTAGCATCTTTGACTTCCCACAGCCAAACAAATCTCTCACTTTTGGTTCAATTTGCATGACACGGCCTTCAACGTTGCCAGCACACCCAAAAACAAAAAAAAAGAAGCTTGGCATGAAGGTAAAAGGTAATTAGTCAAGGCCACAAAATATGAGCAAACATTTTGTGTCCTTCAGCTTGTAGATTTCAGCACTGAAGAAGAAATAGATGTTTTTGCAACAATTTCTTGTAAAGAATGTGCGAACCCAGAAAGGGCAATTTAATCATATGTGTTTTGATTTGTTATCAAAGTAGTAGTATTTTGAGTTCACAGCCACTGATTAGTCAAAGCATCTGGCATAAGGTAAATAAATGCTAGTAAATACAACAAGTCCTTCAAATGTTTACTTGTGCTCTTGTGAGTTCCACTCAAGTCACAAAAAGTCATTTAATCATTTTCTGAGCCGCTTATCCTCACAATGGTCATGGGGGGGTTCTGGAGCCTATCCCAGCCTACTTCGGGCACCAAGAGGCGAACAAATCAAATCAAATCAAAAGCCTTTATTTTCATCATACATAGCTGCGTATAACGAAATTGTTGGTGCTACTCCACAAAGTGTGTTTCCCAGTAAAAACATAAGTAATATAAAAATATAAAAAGTCACGTCCTGGCAAGGTAAATTCTAAAATATTGCACAATCTAAGATATTGCACATTCTTATTGAATTGGCACAAGGAGACGGAAAACCATTCACGCAAGGGTCAATTTAGAGTTTTCAATCGGCCTAAATGCATGTTTTTGTGATGTGGGAGGAAACCGTAATACCTAGAGAAAGCCCACACAGTGAGGACCGACCTTGGATCGAACCCTAAGACCCGTGAGGCCGCCGCGCTAACCACTCGTCCACCGGGCTGCCATAGTTAAAACCTAAGTTCAATTTAAAAATAAGAACATAAATCAGGGCATTGTACTGACCACAAAAAAAAGATATTTAGGGCAATCGATGATATCTATATTGCTGTTAGGGAAATTATACATGTTTTCTACAGAAAAAAAATACAACTTTATGACCCCAGGAGTGTCATTCTGGGACTTTTCTTTAAACATTACAAATCCGCTCATGTGACGTGTCCAACTACCATTAGTTGGTTTTGGGTGGAGCATCAAAAGTTGAGGGAGGAAATCCCCCCCATCCCTTTAAGGTGCAATGATTAGAGACTTTCTTAATGAGTTAACAAAGTGGCATTTCAAACAGATGTGGTGGCCTACAAAGAGTGAGTGTCCTTATCAACATGAGCCTCATATTAAAGGCTTTTTTCTGAACTCTTAAATCCTTTCTAATGACCTCATTGGGGGTGGAAGGTCAACAGGATGAGCCTTGGAGGGTCATGTGACTGGTCAAGATGGAGCAACTGATTGGAGGGGTCAAAGACCCCGCTCAAATGGAGGCATTTTTCCTCTAAGGGCCTGCTTTCATGTGTTTTGCATTTGGAATTTGGCTCTAAATAAGGTTGACTGTTGTTTGTTTTCAATTGAAACAAACATTTCAATTGGAAATTCATCGATTTGATGAAACAATGGAGTTTATTATTATTTTAATTATAGTGGATTATTGTAATAAATCATGAAATTCAGTTTTTGTTCTGTTGTTTTTTTCAGAAAATAAAATAAGTTCATTCAATAGGTTATTGCAAGAGAATTTGTTTCTTTTTGTAATTACTGAATTAGTTTGCATTTGGGGGGCTCACAGCACAAATAGGGAAAGAGTAAAAAATATATCTCATTTGCACTTAATTTACATGAGTTTTATTTGACATTTTACATTTTTAGAACTCTTTACAGGGCAAGTGACTGTTTAAGTGACTGTGAAACTTAACTTAAACACAAAGAACTAATGTTCATATACAAAGACATCACTATAGAACTGTGACATACATGATGCCAGATACTAATTATAGTAGTTTCTATATTATTTTTTACCTTAATAACCAATTTCACATTGCGATTTAATTGAACAAAAGGGGTTATAAAAAATAAGGCCAAAATGAATAAAAACTACAAGAGGCTCTAAAGTTGTTGATTATTTTTACTGGCATTTAACACATACACTTTCATTCCGTAGGCCACCCCCTCCCCAGTTAAAATGAATTGGACCTCTATAGTGTTGTTGAGGGCAGCCAATGAGTTCAATGACTGAAAAGTTGTTGTGCTTTCATCTTCCATTTTTTTCTGTGGCCCCTTCCTCACGTGGAATCAGTAATTTGCAGCTGGAGTGCAGCCAATTCTGTTCCTGAGAAATCCCCTAAAACAATTTTCCCATTTGCAGAGTTAATTTTTCTGTAGATCTGTGGGGTTCTGCCCAATGTCCTGCTTCACATTACTACTTGCTGACATTTTGAACGCTTTTCGGTGGTCCCAACGGATGCGCTTGCACTATATGTGAGGATTGGTCGTTTCAGCTTTTTGGCTTGTACTGTAGTGTTGAAGTCTTCATTTACATGAAAAGCACTCTGATCAGTTTAAAATAATTGAACATAGATGACACTATGTTTGAAAGTGAAATATGATAAATGATTCTTTGGTGAAATCTGAAGTCTTTTTCCAGTCAAATGGAAAAAATGTTGTTTGCATATTTGCCGGGTTTTGCCCACCCGCAGCCAGTCTGGACATTTGCGCTGTTGGGGTTGATCTAGGGTCATCAAAGCAATGACAGGAATGCTCCTCTCCTTATCTTAAGCCTGTCTATTGTGAACCAGATTTTAAAAATGACAATCTAACTCATTGACTACCATTGAGTTAGGGGCAATTTAGAGTGTTCAACCAGCCTAACATGCATGTTTTGGGATGTGAAAGGAAACTGTCCAATCTATATGGAATGGGAGGGTTGGCAGCGATTATTATTGTTGGCTTTGCAATTGCAGTTAATGAGTTAACATTCTAAGCGTTATGACATCATCGCTGTTTCGCGTCACAGCATTCCAACGTTCGCACGTTGGTGTTGTTTACAGAGCCATTTGGTCTTCCAAGTATGGCATAAAATTCCCTTCCTTGTCTCCTCTCATCCTAACTTGTCAGTACCAGAGAAGGTCAAGAATGTCCCAGCAGACCTCCCAAAAAAAGTACCTGACTACTGAGGAAAAAAAATAGTCCATCCCCTCATGGAAGGCATGATATGTGCGGTTTACCACAGCCGCCTTATCTTTATTGGGTCATTTGCAAGGTTAAGCAACTCTGACCATTACGATGCTGCTTAAATGAACAATAACAAGCGTGTGGGGCCCATAAAAGAATACTCAACCTGTGACAAAGGAGAAACAGGAGATTTATAAGGCACTCATTTAACTCTTTGGCTTCCATTGATGGTGCGAGACATCCAATTCCTTTTGATTGGTAGAGGCACTGCAGATGATCACACTGAAACATGAGCATTCACAGAGATAGGCAAGAAGGTAAACACTATGAAATTCAATAATAATCGACTTACTGGGGCCATAACCAGAGTGTACTTCTAATTTTATTCATTCATTCATTTTCCGTGCCACTTATCCTCACAAGGGTCGCAGGAGGAGGCAGGGCCTAGTGCCCATAGTTGGCTATACCAGCTAACTATGGGCACTAGCCAGGGGAGACCCTGATTTGGTGGCCAGGCAATCACAGGGCACGAGGAGAAGGACAACCATACATGCTCACTCTCGTACCTAAGGGCAATTTAGAGTGTTCAACCAGCCTACCATGCACGTTTTAGGGATGTGGAAAGTAAGAAATGGAGTATTGGGAAAACCCACAAAAGCCCAGGGAGAACATGCAAACTTTACACAGGAGGGACCTGGGATCAAACCCTCAATCTCAGAACTGTGAGGCCGATGTGCTAACCGCTAAACCACCAAGCCACACCTTACACATTTCATCTGAGTAATTTGTTTTAATATGATTTAAATACATTTATAGATGATATATTTTTAAATAATATTGAAAAATACAATATACAATAAATAATATATAATTATAATTGACATCTACCAACAACAGTGTATAAGATGCCTTTTTTTCCACTCATTTGCCTTATTGAGCATTAACGTGAACATCTACTCTGCAACGTCGACTTATCCTTTTTTAAGGCTTAATCCTTTATAGGGCGGGTGACTATTTTCTGTAATTTAAAGAAGTAAATCTCATAAACACCTGACACGTAGACACGTGTGCCCTTTTCAATATTTTTGAAATCATTTTTCAGTTGTTCCCTTATTTTATTGTTAGAACTACAATATACAATGTTTGTTCTTGGTTACTGATCAAATAAAATGATCCCCAAAAATGTGACTTATACTCAATGGTGACTTCAAATAAAACAATTTATAGTTTGTGTATTTTTGTCTCTGAAGTAGTTAAATTGGGTTTTCTGAAATTCTTATAGGATATATGGCTTTAGTTTTCTGACAATTTAATATTAGTCTGATTTTTCTTTTTCTTTTTTTTCTTTTTACAAAAAGCAAGGTTTTAGCAAAAGGTGTACCTAGTGTGAGCAGTGAATGGATGTTTTAGTGAGAATGTTCTGGTTGGCTGTCCTCAAGCATTCCAGATAACAGACCCAACCCTTTCTTGTCTTTGTGAGCATAAAAGGCAAGGAAGAGGAGAAAAAAATGCCTTCCTCCAGCCGACATCCTGTGTCACATTGCTGCGCGTTCACAGGGACGCAACTCAAGTGTTCTCCGAGTGAACGGACCCTTTCTCACACGGAACAAAGTTTGATGCTTGCTCTCACACCCACCAGATTCAGCTATGCATGACTGTTCTATGACATCACTATACATTGTCTCCCTTGTACTGTAGACTATGAACACTGAATGTGGACACATCTTAGGTCAAGACATGTACATTTTACAATGATTTTATGTTAAAGTATAAAGTAAGTTATTAAATTAAGAGAAAGCACTCATACATATAAGAGAATATCAGAGATTTGTAATATTTTTTTCATTATTGTTAAAAAATGTCAAAATGTTCCAAAATCTGGAGAATAAAATGGAAATACATGGGAGAATTTTAGAAACAAAAATCATATTATTGTGAGGGAAAAGGTGAAAATTTGACAATAATTGTCATGGAAAAAATAACATGTTCCATGAGACCATCATAATGTTTTTACCGGATTAAATTAATTTTAGCAGAAGAAAAGTTGTAAGAAAAAAAAAATCTGAAAAACATATTGAAAAAAAGGAATTGGCTTTTAATGGGATAAATTATTATTTTACAGGAATAAGTAAAGTACATTTATGCAAAATTCATATATCACATTGTCATGATTTTTGGAATAAAATGACAATTTTAGAAAAGTATAGTCATCATAGAAAGAGAAAATTTGATTTTTATACCTACGTGAGGCTGAATGGCACAGATAAAGATGAATTAACTTAATTGAGAAAAATATATATTTTCACTGAAATAAAGAATCTTTGTTACAATTACTAAAACTTGATTAGAACAAAAATCATGTATTAGTCAGTTCAAATTGCCATTTTAGCCCCAAAAAAATAGTCGTAATATTAGGAGAAAAAATTTGAATTATTCTGTAAATAATTCTTGCTTTAATTAAGTTTACAAGAGCACGTAGAATTGTACAGAAATCATGTTATGAGACATAACGTTTTTTTCTACCTTTTCGATAAAAATGCCAACTGTGAGAAAGCTCTTCTCACACGAGCTTCCTAACTCATTTCCTGCGTGGAAGTGATCTGATCAAGCTTTCGTAGAAAAACAGAGCAAAAGAAGTTCGGCAGCCTGCGGCCGTGACGCAGCTGGAAAATGCATCGGTTCCTTCAGTTAAAGCTTTACAGTGACAACGCACGTGAGTTCTGCCATTGCGGGATTACATTCCTACTCCATTCTGGCTTTGCACTTAAAACGAGAGTCTATGAATGAATGATATGATGTCAATCCTTGTAACAGACCTCGACCCAAATGTGAACCATACGTCTTCTCTTGTGGATTTGGGTCATGTGTTTTCAGTCATGTGCACATCCCACTTACATGGTTGCAACCAAGACCATCCCTGACAGTGAAAGACAATATACTTTAGCAGGAGAATTAACCCATTCAATTTTGGCCAGGTTCTGTGTAGCAACACGTTAGGTTTGTAACGACACGTCGATCTGGATCGATTGGTTAAGCCTCTGTAGGGCACTCATTGGTTACCATTGATGGCGCGAAAGGTCCAATCCATTTTGATTGGAAGAGGCTGGTAGTGGTCCTTTTCCTAGTTCTCTTGTCTGCGGTTGTGTTGTCTATGTTTATTCTGGACTTTAGTTTTGGTTCCCTTTTGTATTTAGAGGGAGCCTCTGTTCATTAGATATACAATGTCAAAATATACTATTTCAGTTTGCACCAGGCCACCTGACGATGTAGTGGTTCACTTGCCTGACTTCGGTGCGTGCAAGCTCAGTGGCGGTATGATTCTGAGTTTGACTGTTTTTTTCTCTCTCTGTGTACCCTACAGCTGACCAGTCTAGGGTGTGAATACGGATGACGAATGGATGAATGAGTTTGAAACAGCTGCTCCCTTTTTCTTTTAGGAGATAACTAGTAACCAAAAGAGAGGTAGAGGGGCGATATGATAGTGTGTACGAGTGATTGCGCTAAAAAAGTTAGTTTATTTGTAGTGAGAGACCCAGAATTACGACAAATCACCTGTGAGCATTATTTAATTGATGCCAGAAGCCAGCCACCCAAACATCTCACGGAGAAAAAAAGCTCAAAAGCCCAGACACCCAAAATCATTGTAACAGTATTCACGCCACAGGACCCAGGGCGGTCTTCCGGCCCATAAGAGTCACGCCCAACCAGCCTTCGGGGATCAGTGAGGGAACGCGTGTGTTCTATAGGAATGTAACAAAAACATAAAGGAAGACTAAAACGGGGATCATTGTTTTCATTTTCAAAACATTGCAAGGGCTCACATAAGAGCAGAAACCATTAGTTGTCAGGCCCAGGGCCAGACAGGTGAGTGGTTGGTCCTCTCATCCAATCACAGGTCCAGCCCCTGATGGGATAAGCAATGGCTTATCACAATCACGGAGCCACACAGAGCTTGACCACATCGCTGGATCGTCTTTAACAGTTCACTGTAAAGTACCTTCTCGTGCTACCGCCTTGTTTTGCCTCACCTGATCTCCAACATCTTGTTTTGTTCCCAGGACCTCGACCACGCTCACAACCACGACTACGCATCTTATACCTTCGCTTCGGACCGCACTACAGACCTCTCAGCTATCGACAGATTAGAAGCCTAATGGTCAAGACCACACTATCCAAGATTGACTTAGCCAACATCAGAACTCACTGGGATATGACCAAGACATTTGGGAGTCAAAGCTCACACAAAACAACTTTGACATAACCTGAGACCAAATGGGAAAATACTAAGACGCTTCAAATGTGGTCTCAAGTCCAATCTTGAGTTACAACTGAAACAATGATTGCTAAGTAAAATTCCATGCCATCCCTCTCAATTTGCGATTCTCAGAATGTACTGTAACCGCAGAAACAAAAACATAACCAAACATTCACAGTGGAAAAGTTGACCAGACCTTGTTCTTTTTTTTATCGCGCACCTGTCACAATGATGGAAGCTTGCCGGGAACAGCTGAAGATGGGTCGTCGCCCAAACTTGCCTCTTTGTGCAAAAATGCAATCTGTTGTAAATCTGTCTTCTTTATTATCATCTGTCCATTACAAGAAATGGACACGCTGGTCAAGAACCAAGGACAGATAGGTGGAACCACCCCGGTCCAAACCTCCAAGCATTTTCGCCCTAAATCTGCTGTCAACACTTGAACACCTCACTTTACTCATAAAAGAGTGAACCATTTGGAAAGTGACAACAATACAGAGAGAGATCGTGTACAAGAATTATTAGCTTTGGACTTTTGTGTGTGAAAAGTTGAACACAGATGTGACATGTCACAGTGAAATGCTCGGACCACAGGGAAACCTTTGGCGGCGGTAGCCCAATCCATAAAAATTTGGCTGTGGCGTCGAAAATGAGGAGCCAGAAGGTCACAGGTTTAAGGACTGCAACAGAACGGACACTCCAAATCATGCCAATGCCTCAACCGAGGACATTTTCAAGCAAAGAAACAGCATTACAGCTGGGTTGGAATACCTGACTCCATTCATCCATCTGTCTTCCTGACATGTGCTGGCACGATACGTGGATTAGCATTTTATAGGGGAATCATTGGCTGCTATTGACTGTGCTAGACGTCCGGTCTATTTTGACTGAAATGGGCAAATGAGTGAATGCTTCTTAAGTAACAGGGCGTGAAAGTGCTTATCAGGAATATAAAAAAGACACAAAAAATAATAATACAAAAAAACTATTGAGATTCATCAAGATTAATCAATATTACCGTATTTTTCGGGCTATAAATCACACCTGAGTATTTAGTCGCACTAGCAAAAGAAAGTATAAATTAGATTTTTTGTGGCCAAAAGTGTGACTTATAGTCAAGAAAATACGGTAATCGCAATTAATTTATCATTAATTGTTGCGCTAGACATCCAATCAATTTTGATTGAGAGGAGCGAATGAACATTGCTTTATTCAATTGTTGGCAGAAATAATGAAAATATGAACGACTATTCATAACTATACATGGATCAAATATCGATATTAATCATTCTATTTTATAGGTGGCAGCCAATGCCTACCATTGATGGTGCTTGACGTCTAATTCAATTTTACTTGGAGGTACTCAGGTAGTAAATAAAAAAAAAAGGAATTGCTAGCAGTAGCATTGAAACATTTGCGGATTGGACGTCTACCGTTGTCAATGTCAATAGGACAAAACGATTTTTTAATCCTCTCTGGAGCATAAAAAGTGCCCCAGAGCAATTACAGAATTACGATTCATCTTTGTCGCCTGTCAAAATACAGACGAGCGCCACAATGGTAATTATTCCAAATGTAGGCATTTTTACAACAGGGGTCAGGAAGGTTGCGCCTTCCCAGGCAGCGCTGCTTGGCTGGTGGCCCGGCACAGTGAGAAGACCAGCTGTCGTCTCAACAGGAGGGGCTTGATGGTTCGTCCCTAGGTTCAAACCCAAACTACAAGCTCCCTCAAGATTTAGGAGTCGAGACCAAACCGGGTGTCCGACCGATTCGACAAATCCGGCGCACATTCCTGAGTTGACCAGAGGATTAGTACATGTCACAACTTCCCAGGCCATACCAGTAGTTTTGGTGATCGGTAGATAATCGTGCGACTCATCCCAAATGCAAACTGCCTCCAGGAATCTGCCTATCACTTAACCTAGAATCCTCCTGACTCAAAGTGACCACCAAGGGAGAGAAGCTATTCTGGTACTGAAACTCATTCAGGATTGAGTTGCACAAACAAAAAGGAAAACGCAAGATGCTGTTAGCAACCAGTAAGAACCAGGCAGAAGTTGATGGAAGAAGAATTTACGATACATTTCATTGTTGTAGTGCTGCGCTAGATACAATGCTATCTTAGAACGAGATTTGTCCAGAATTCACAAAGACCAAATTAATTCCAAGACTTTTGGGAGTGGAGACCAAGACCTAGACTGAAACAAGATCAAGACTTTAGGCAGTTGGAACAAGGACAAAATCAAATCTTGCTCATGTTCAAAACTCAAGATTTAGGAGTCGAGACCAACATCTGACTGAGAGCAAGACATGACCAAGACTTTTTTTGAGTCAAGACAAGGACAAGACTAAAACTCTTGTGAGGGGAGGCCGATATAAGACTGAGACTGAAACTATATTTTCATTTGTTTTTCGCAAAATGACACAAATATATATTTTTTAAATGGGCAAGTGTAATTGTGACTGAAGCGTGCTTTTTTGAAGGACTCTTTTTCAAAAAATTATTGGGAGGTCTTGTGACATTTTACTGAAAGCAGATGGTTGCATGTTGCATGTGATAAAGTGACTGGGTATGTCAAGTCTTGTGGTGTATAAATGAAATTTGATCAAGTTTTGCGAGAATCAATTAAAAAACAATGTATTTGGGTTTTTTAAACCAAATGTTTTTCCAAAAAATGACTTAAAGTTGAAATACTGCCCATGTGAGACCAAGACTGAAACAAGATCAATGTGGTCTCCCGAAAAAAAGGATATTGAGAGTGACAACATTGAAATGTTACCTTCTGAAAGACAGTCAGCTGGGTTAAGGGTTGCAGTATGACAAAGTGTTTATACTGTATATTCATTCCCGGCCTTAGTTCAATAGCAGTGATTGTAACATAGACTAAACAAGAAGTTATGTTGTGCGGAAGGCCACACAAGGGTGAAATACTCATTGGAAATTCCTTAACATGTGACTTGGCAAGGCAAAACGAGTCAAAAGCAGCACAGAACGTACGTTTCTGGATTAACTGGGTGAGCATTTTTTTCATTTGACATTTCCTCATTAAAACGTTTTTGTAAACATCCTTTTTGGAAGTTACTCTTAGCAATATAATGATGAAGATTCCCTTTTTGATCATTTCAAACATATCATTTAACTCATTGCCTGCCCCTGATGAAATATACTTCCAATTAATTTAAAGTGGGAGGACTGTCTGTAAATTATCTTCTTTCAGTGAATGATCGCTGCCAGGTTTCCCTTTTGAAATGGATTGGACATATCTCTCTTTCAAGGGCAGCCAAGCTGTTAATTAGTCTATATAGTTATGAACTACAATTACACAGGGAATGAGTAAAGATTTTCCATAATATTTTCATTAATTCTATCATAGTTCATTGCTATCCGAAAATCCTGATATCTGATTGGTTTACTACCAAATATATCAGCTACTGATGCATTGTGGGAAACAGAATATATAGTCTATGGACAGAAAGATTTTTCTACAGACTCTCATTATAGCATAATGGTGGATAATAGCATCTTTTTGATTATACCCAAATCTCTGTTTTGAAAAATGTGTCACTATGACTCATTTAGATTCAAATACTACAACCATTTAAACTATCAATCAACTTGGACGTCTTTATGAGTCACTCTGTTCGCAAAACTTTGAGTGGGCAGAGTGACTCCCAAAAATCAGGCAAATATCATTAACAGTTCTGTGTCATTTTTGTATCATCGGATCAACCACAAGATGTTCCGCCAAACAGAAACCCCCTCATCCCAAGAGTTCTTCAGAGTCCAAACAAACCAGATGTTGTGTGTCACTCTTGGAAAGTAGATAAACCACCAGTCCTACTTTATTGAAGACCAGAACTAAGCTCATTAGATGATCTTAAAACTTGACTGAATAGGAAAGGGAGAAAGTCAATGTGTGATAATGCAAGACTCCCTTATGAGGTGCCACTTCCTCTTTTGAGTCTGTTCTTCATCATCTTGACATGGGATGCTCCTCCAACTTCTCCTCCCCCTCACCTGAACTTGCAATACATCCGTGTGGGCGAAGAATGTGCTGGAAACGTCACCTAGTTTACTCCAAACTTCAGTGCATATTTTTATTTGATGGATTTTAGTCGATATGAATAAACACCAACTAGACTATATGCTTAATGTCTTCAAAATATTACTCTTGACAGTGTGTTAATAAGGGACTAAAGATGGATATTAGCCCTCGGCTACAATCTTACAGATTTTTATATATATGTTCATTAACATGAATATGAATATGTTCATTAATATGTGCTGGCCCTTATTAGATAAATAAAACTCAAACTAAGGTTGTAAGTTCTTTCCGGTTTAAAATGCTGCTGTAATTGTGGAAAATTATGTCAGAACATTTTTGGAAGTTATGCTTTTTTGTGACATTATTTGTGAAATTTGGCAGAGAATTTCATCAAATTCTGTCTTAAAATGATGTTAAAAAGTCTTACGTTTCACTTTTTGAAAACCTGCAGATTTTACTTAAACACTAGAGATGAATGTCCAATCCATTTGGACTGAGAGGGCTTGCAGCAATCATGAATGCGTTAATATATAAAAATGATTCAATCATTTTCGGATCCACTTATCCTCATAAGGGCCGCAGAGGGTGATGGAGACTCCCCCAGCTAACTAGGGGCACCAGGCGGATGTCACCCTGAATCGGTGGCCAGCCAATCGCAAGGCACAAGGAGACTGACAACCATTCATGGACACACTCATATCTATGTAGTGTTCAACCAGCCTACCATGAAATATAGAAATTATTGAGTCATAAAATATAAATTAATCAGCTATTATTGTTATCATTAGAGGTAGACTATTGACCTGTATGAAGTGTGCCTGAAAACAACTGGATGGCCAAAGCAGGAAAACAAAGAATATTAATAATTCTGTGGATTTATGCTTATTATATTCACTATATGAGGTGTAAAGTAAGTCAAAAAGTTATTTAAAAATTTCAAAACAAAATAAAAATGAAACATTTTAATAGATTTCCAAAATATTAAAGGGAGAAAAGGAGAAAAAACATATTACATTCATGAACATAGTATATGTATATATTAGTAATATACACTGCATTATGCATATATACACAATTTAAACGCGGTAAAACAGGGGTATATATTTTTCCTTTTTTAAGTGTGTATATTAAGATTAGAACTGAATTTTATTGTATGGCATATCAGGGAAAGACTTTCAATGTTCTGTTCTTTCATCCATAATCTACAATATGACTGTATATTATGAAAAAAAAAATGTGTTTGGTTGACAAGAAAACATGCATTCCTTATTTTAGTATTGAACTTAAAAATCAGGTTTAAAAATATAAACCTTGTGCAATCCTAAAATCACAGCTGTAAAATTTTATGATGCAAATCAGAATGTTGTCACGATCCAATAAAAATCATGGCTCGTCACATTGAAATCATGCCTTGTGCAGTAGGTGTCAACATCATTTCAATTGTATTGATTTTTTTCTGTTCCATCGACGGCGATAGACGTCCAATCTGTTTGAACTGGGAGGGCTGACAGCCATTCCAGTTTATAATGGACTGGATTTATTTCACCGTTACTGGCAACCAATATTATAATGTAGCTCAACGTTGAATTAAGAAAAGGGGTACTAGATTGAATATGAAAGTTTGATCAAAATTTTTGAGTACCTACATGCTGTACACACCCACACATACAGGGGCCCTACCCTCCAGCCCCCTCCCCAATTTCTCCTCCCATACCCCAGGAGAGATGGGAGTGTTTATCCAGAACTTCATGAGAGCAGGAATAAAGATACAGTAGAGCGAAACAAGGATAAGGATGCCATTCAATCAAAGCAGTAAAATGGCAGGACGTATCAACCATCAGAACAGAACAACATTGCTGCGCAAATATAACAATAAAGCACATTAAAAAATAAACATAAATAAAAAAAATACACAGATTTCAAGATTTCATTTTGCCAAAGTTTTCAAACAGTTAGACCAAGGGTGGCCAAACAAGTGCATGTTTTTATTCCAACCGATCAAGCGCAGACATTTTGACCAATGAGATTTCTGCAGCAAACAAGAAGCACCTGATTTCAACCCACTGATTGCGGTTGTAAAAGGTGTCCTCTTTTTCGGTTGGAATGAAAACCCGCACCCAATGCGACCAGTTATGGAATAGTTTCCCCACCACTAAGTTAGACTCACCTCAGCCGTGGCGGTGTTCAAAGTTGACGAGAAAGCCAGCAGAAGCAGAATAGTGCCGGCGGGGAGCAGCATCTCGACGGCGGTGCGTACCACTTGGCGAGTCCGCAAACAAGCACCTGTAGGTCGGCCTCACTCAGTGGCACAGCGCGGTAGCCTGCATGTTGCGTCCACGATGGGTATGAAGTTCTGTTCAAGAAGAATGGGTTTAGTTCGGGAAGTTTGCGCCACACCACACCTCCCCACCCACCCCCCAAAAAAGAAATCAACCCCTCTCCACCCACTAGAACGACCACCCTCGCCAATGATGCGACCAGTGCAAACACTTTGGACTTTTCGGCGTAAAGAGAAGAAGAAGAACCACTCGCCCCGCTTTGGGTGACTTTTAGGAGAATATTCCATCAGTTTTTAAATATATTTTTTGGTTAGCGCTCCGGTGAGTACGAGTTGTAACTACATTGTAATTTGCCGTTTTATTTGTGAGATATTAGTTGAGTTTTGGCTACCAGGTGGGGCGAAGTCATGTGTTAAAAAAAGCTGCGTGGCGTGGACTTTTTTGCAACTATGCAAGGGCATCACAAAAGAATCGTGAAGAATCTAAGGTGAGATTGAATTCATTGGATGCATTGACGGTGATAAACGTCCGATTTGTTAGAACTAGGAGGTGTGGCAGCGACTGAAATGTTGTTGTTTTTCAAATGGATTGGACGTCTATCACCGTCAAATGTACTGAAACATTGTCATTCACAATGTCGCTGTTTACAGGTGGCTGCTGCTGTTCCTCTGCGTGGTCAGCCTCGTCTCAGAAGCGCAAGCTGTAAGTGATTTTTTTGTTTATTTTTAATAAGGCAATGTGCGAAAACGAGTATTTCTATGTTTCAATGAGGTTTTGTATGTGCGCACGTGTAGTCAGTCTGGCCAGGGTGGGAGTGTCACGCGTGGGGAGGGTCTCCGTGCGTAGGGGGTTCGCTTTTGGCATACCATTGCCTATAGTGCTGGGTGTCAAACATACGGTATCTGGGCCAGATATGGCCCGCTTCATTATTTTGTGGTCTGCGCAGCTAATAATATGCATGGAATTCTGTTTTTGTTTGTTTGTTAGTTAGTAAAATAGCCAAATTTCAGTCTGTTTTCACTTTTAAAAATGACGCATGAATTGTTTTGTTACCAATACACCTTTCAAAATAAATACAATAGTTGACAATCTGAATGTTTTTAGTAATTTCTAATTTCGAATAAAGTATCAATCTTATTTAAGAAAATGAATACAGTTATACCTTGACATAAGAGTGTCGCAATTTATGAGAAATTTGAGATTTGGGGAAAATTCCGAGCAAATTTTCTCCTTGAGATACGAGACAAATTTGAGATGCGAGCTTCCCAATGATACCCTCCGGGGGCTCAAGTATGCGAGAAGCTGTTTATGAGAACAGCATCGCTCTGTCTTTCTCGCCGTATCTCCCTCGCGTAAAGATATCTATGAGCACCGGGCCGTACAGGTTGGATATTTTACTGGAGATACCGTGACTAAGTCGATAATCTGTGAAAAAGCCAGCGGAATCTACATGGACTTGAAAGCCAAGCAAGCATCTGAAACAGACACCAGAAAAACCTTTTAAAGCGAGTCGTGCCTGGTTCGATAATTGTAAAAAACGAACACTTGGTTCTGAGGCATGGACAAGCCAGGAAGTTTCGACTCGAAAGCCGCGGTCAACATCTTTGCCTCGGTTATCGCATATGAAGGTTTAAATTTAGTGTAACGTAAGATTAAAACTTACTTTTAAGTGTGTATGTATTGTAATATAAGTTCAAATTTAAAATTTATGTTATGTTACGAGCGTCTTGCCGTCAAGTCCCTCCTCCAAGCACGCCCTCTCTCTTTACCGAATAATTTCACATTTTAGTATTGAAGATCATAACGTCTAGATAGGTATTTGTGACTTTGTGAGTAGGTGGTGAAATAGAACAAATAAAAAGATGTTTTTTCATTGTTATATCCTTTTTTGGGTGTTATTTCAGAGGTTGGCTTATTTCAAGGGTGGCCAACTCCGGTCCTCGAGAGACTCTATCTGATTGGTTTTCTATATCTCCCTCCAACATCACATCTGGATCAAATAATTGGGATCGGTATCAAGCTTCTGGGCAGCTTCCTGATGAGTTTGATCCAGGTGTGGTTGAGAAGGGAGAAATGGAAAACAGACTGGATGCATTATGTATTTTTATATATACATCTAAACAAGTCCATTTTACTCTACTTGCTACTGAGTGATTTTCAGGATTATTTGGGGAAGGCCTATTGGTGAACATAGGCACGATCAGGAATTTTTTCAGGTTTTTTTTTGGATTGCTTTTTAATCTGGGTTTCAACAAAATATATGTTGAAAATGCCCAAAATGTCATATCAAATTTGAATAAAATATGTTTACACGTAAACACTTCCCTCTGCTTGGCAGTTGGCGACTCAAAATGTAGCCAGTAGTGATGTCCCAATCCGATACTCAGTATCTGCAACAGCGCTACTTTTCCAGGCCCAAGCAGTATCTAATTTGGTCATAAGATCGGAACCAATTCAGTATTCAAGATATTTTTTCAACAACATCACAATTTTTGGGGAGCTGTAAATCAAACCTCTAAGTAAACGGCTACTGTGTAGGAGTGCTTCTCTTTAGAAACTACTTTATATGGTAACAGAGCCTACTGTAATATTAGTAAACAGAGCATTTCATGAGGAGGCACCCACAGGGACCACTTGTCTTTTCATATATTCATGTTCCGAACCACTTATCCTCACAAAGGTCACCACTTTAATACATAAAAATGTAATTTAAATTGCTGATTGCATGACTTTTTCCTATTTTTTACTGGTCTAGAAATATAGGCATCGGATTGGCAATTAAATGGTAATGACCAAACATATCTTGAAAATAATCAGATCAGAAATACAAACTATATATATATATATCATCATTGGGACACGCTTTGTAGGAAGCACAAAAAGGTTTGATGCCACGTTGTTAACCCATATGACACGTGTCAAAGTGGCGGCCCGGGGCCCAAATCTGGCCCACCGCTTCATTTTGTGTGGCCCGGGAAAGTAAATCATGAGTGCCGACTTTCTGTTTTAGGATCAAATTAAAATGAAGAGTATAGATGTATATTACATTTCCTGATTTTTCCCCCTTTTAAATCAATAATTGTAATTTTTTAATCATTTTTTTCTGTTTTTAGTTCAAAAATCATTTTCTAAAATCTATAAATATATTAAAAAAAAGCTACAATAAACATTGTTTTAGATCTATAAAAAACTGAATATTCAGGGATTTTAATCCAATTCTTTTAATCTATTCATAAAAAGTCTATCTAAGTTTATCTAAAATGGTCCTGCCCACATGAAATTGAGTTGACGTTAACGCGGCCCGCAAACCAACCTGAGTCTGACACACCCCTGCCATATGGTGAAAGTTCCCCTTTACAGTTTTGGATCTTAATCTAAATCAACGCACCACTTCAGTTCAGACTAAAGATCACATGAAGTTTGCTTACTGTATTTGTTTCAAAATCTGTTTTGACACATGATTTAGTTCCAATTCAAAAAGTGAATAATATTACATTCATGGCTATAATTACATTGATCCGAAAATGTAATAATACCCGTCCGTCTGTATTTTTACTGTTATGGCGTAACCGGCTGACCTTGGCAGTTGCCTGAGCAGTAGTTGGGTTTTTAATGTGATTCTTTGCAGCTCGTGCTTCTATGCAACAACTCTTTCAGAACTAGGGCTGTTTTTACAAAAAGAAAGGCCCGACTGTTTTTGTTTTGATCAGATTTAGCTTGAAACACATACAACACATGACTGCATCTTTGCACCAAGAATGATTGTTCTAACATCTACTTACAGTTCAAGTAAAGAATTCTCAAAATGTCGTGTTTTCCTCATCCTCGTGATGCAATTTTGTTTGTATTAGCATAATTTAATTTAATTTGGTTTAATTTTACAAATGATTTGCATATTCCCTGCCGTTTGGCATCAAATGTTCACATTCAATGGATCGGACGTCAATTATCATAAAATGCAGTGAATGGTTTAAAGATTTTGGTGATTTGACTCGTTTAAATATGTTAGAAACTTAATTCTGGAGTTGAAAAATCATCCTATTCATTTATTGCTAGATTGACAGTCATTGATTAAGAATAATTGCAGGTGCTGCCAATGGTTTAATGTTTTTATTTATTTATTTGATAAAAGGTAATCTCTTCAAGCTCTGGTTTCAATTTTATAAAATAAAGTTTAATAATACTTGATTGATTATAATAGTAGCCTATGACTATTTTTTAGTATCTTTTTTTTGCATTGTTTTGACCCAGCTAAATATTTTTTTGTTTTTTTCCTATGGTTTTTAATTATATTAATCTATTGCTCTTGTAAACGAGAGTGATTATGATTAATTGTAGAAGCAGGAAATATTTGGCCTGTAGTGGAACAAAAATCACATCAATTACTTTTTACTAATTGTAATAAATGGCAGTGATGAGTTTATTAGAACAAAACTCAAATGGACTGAAAAGTCACATTTGTTTCTGAACACATTCAATCAGAAACTGAAATGTGTTTTTAAAAATAACAATCACCAGGAAATGTGCAACTAATAACACATCTCTGTGCATTGGTATTGTTCCAACTCAGCTGCACATTGCAACATATGTTTCTGTTCAATTTCATCTGCAAAGCTTACCCGTGGGACTTGGCTGGATCTCTCGAGCAGATCCCCACCTCTGCGTAACAGCTTTTTTCCCACCATCTATCCACAATGCCATGTTTTGCATTGGGAATCCCCTCTCTGCCCACGGGGAATAACGTGCTCAAGATGTTTTGGGTTTGAAATCGATCATTTCTTTAGGTGCTCTAGTTGGAGATCTCATCCATTCTAAACGATCATCAAAAATACTTTGTTTACTCGAGTGAATAGCGGATGACAGAATGTCCTGAATGGATAGATGGAAGGATATGTTATGGACAATTTATGAAGGATGGGCAGATAGATGAATGGATGATGGGAAAAGGAAGGAAGGAAGGAAAGAAGCCAATGAGTAATTATTTTTTTAATGTCGAAATTTTGTGAATTTTAAGGAAAAAAAGGAATTTGAGTAGGATGGTGGATTATGTGAACTTGATGGATAGATGGCATGTGGTGGTAAAATGGATGATGTGAGATAGAAGAACGGATCGTTCCCATGCTTCTTGTACCTTTTTTTTTACTGTTACTTTTTCTACTTGACGTGAGCTGTTGCTGTTTTTCCTACTGGTTAGTGATGGATTTATAACGGAAAAATGTTGACGCCCATGTGGAAAAAGCCCCGCGGAAAGTTGTGCACCTTCATGCTAGGTTGGGAAACACGACTTATAATGCTTGTGGGACCTCGTTGGGATTGAATCACTTTGGCTAACGAGTGCGCACTTTTATAGAAGCTCCCCCCTCATCAGTTGGCAGAAGAAAAGCTCTTGAGGCCATCAATGGCCACAGGATGTTTCCAATCTGAGTCTTTCATTCACGTGAGTTTTAGAAGATATTTCAAGATGTGTTGGAGCGAGATGGAATGAGGGGGCAGACGGATGTTTTGGGAATCAGAGCTGTGTTAAAGGAAGATGACACTCACAATACAGATTTTCCTACCGTGCTTGGCCGTTGAGCAGCCTCATCTGCTTTCTTACTTAACTTGATTGTTGTTCTGCATTCTGTTACAATGCACTGCTAAATTGAATCAAACTTTGGATGAACATCAAACAAAATAAACACAGTATTTTAGCATTAAGCCACTGCACTAAAAATAAAAGACATGGTTGGACCGTGTTGTCCAAGGGTCTTCAAGTCAATTTATGTGGGGGTTGTTTGACATACAGACTGGGAAAGTGCAGGCCATATCAAATATTCGACAACAAAAAAAATCAATCGTTGGAAAAAAAGTACAAGTATTCCTATCTTGCAAATCACAGATGTCAAACTCAAGCATGGACACAGATCAGGCTCCCCACTTAGTAGTAATTTTTACAAGGCCCATGACAGTAAAACATGAAAGATTACTTGATGATTCTCCTTCACATTAAAATACAATTTAAAAAAATGTTGATAAATTAGATAACTCAACATAAAAAAGAGAGAATATTTGTTTTTTTTTCTTTTTAAAAATGTACAATAAAAAAATTGTGATTAAAAATAAACTTTTTAAAACTAAAAATAGAGCATATTTAGTTTCATGAAACATTAACAACTTACTGTAAAAAGTGTAATAAGTAGTAAGTGCTTAGTGACTATTAAAATAATAATAATTTGTGGCAGCCCTAATCAATATCGAGAGAAAACTTTTAATTAAATCATCACATGACCATCGTGTGTGAAATCATAGTCCTAACCTGTACATTTTTTAAAATGAAAACAAATCTCATACCTTCCATTTGAAGATTTGAAGTCACTCTTTTAATAAATATATTGCATGTACCGTATTCCATCAAAATTCCATCTGTTCAATCCACTTATATATGTGGCTTCAAACTTTTACTTGTGTGGGGCAAGGTTATCTGGGGTAAATGCCAATTTTAGGGGGTAACATCCTGAGCAGAGCATTGTGGCACAACAACATAGATTATCCAGAGAAGGTCTCTAAACAGGAAAAGGAAAGAGGGTGGAGTTCAATGTGTCAGAGTTTCTTTACAGCCCTGCTGGACCTGACATATTTTGGCTACCTCTTATGAGTTGTGTTAATACTCTTGGCTCCTGGGACTATCTTTTGTACATGTTGTTAACTCGTTGACTACCATTCTCAGTGCGACATCTACAATCCATTTTGACTGGAATTGCGGGCAAATCTATGTCAGTGTTTAACTAATTGGCTGCCATCCACAGCATTAAAAGTCTGGTCTATTTTGCCTGGGAAGGACGAATGTCATTCGAAGTCCTGGATGCAAGCTTTTTTATTTTATTGTATTTTCTAATTTTTTTGCTGAATATTCGTTCTATCATTTAAAAGATTGGTTCAGGATTATTTAATTATTTCTCAAAGTTAGGTATTATTTTGATCATTTGTATTTTTCAATGATAGATTTTTATTTATTTTTTTAAATATTGTTTTGTTCAATTCCTGTTGGGTCTTCACTGTGTTGAGTTTGCATGTTCTCCCTGGGCTTGCATGGGTTTTCTACAGGTACTCCGGTTTCCTCCCACGTCCCAAAAACATGCATCGTAGGCTGGTTGAACACTCCAAATTGCCCCTAGGTATGAGTGTGGGCGTAAATGTTTTCTGTCTCATTGTGCACTGCGAATGGCTAGTCAACGATTCAGGGTGTCCCCTAGCTGGTACCCATAGTTAGCTGGGATAAGCTCCAGCACCCTCTACAATCCTTGTGAGGATAAGTGATTCAGAAGATGAATGGATGAATCATTCATTTTCCATTCCGCTTTTCCTGACAAGGCTCGCGGGGGTGTTGGAGCCTGCCCCAGCCAACTATTGGGAGTAGGCTGGGGGCACCCTGATTTGGTTGCCAGTCAATTGCGGGGAACAATGAGACAAACAACCATTCATGCTCACACTCATACTTACAGACATTGAGGAGTGTCCAATTAGCTTACCATGCAGGTTTTGGGGATGTGGGAGGAAACCAGAGTAACCGGAGAAAACCCACGCAGGTCTGGGGAGAACATGCAAATTCCACGCAGGAAAGTCGGGAAATGAACACTCGATCTCAGAACTGTAATACGGATGCCCTAACCACAATAACGCATGATGATTTTTAATGAAAATGTAATTTACTGAGTAATCGTACAATTAACATGGGTTCTGGATTATTCCTAATTTTATATAAAAGTATTTTTTTATATATTTCCAAAATATATTTTAATAATGGAAAATCTATATTTAGGTTATATATTTGGTTAAGTACGTCTCTTTGTTTTTATCTCTGTGTGTATTTCTGTTCAAGGTAATTGAAGAACTAACAAAGTGATTGTTGTAATATGAAATGAAAGAAGTGATCACATTTTGGGGTAGTGGGTCAAAGGTCAGAAAAGGGATTTTTTTTCTGTAACTTGATAATGTTAGTCAATCTAACTCAATGTCGATGCTACCAAATATGCTTGCAAAAATGCTCTGTTTTTGACTGCTTAGACCAATGTCTGCTCTCTCACAGTGCTCCCTCCTTTAGTTCAAAGTTTTTTTTCTTTCTCAGATACGATTTTTAGTCAATAAGCTCTAAAATGATCAAACAAATGCAGGTTTCAATTTTTTGAAAAAAGTTTAGTGGAAAAGCCACAACTAGAGCAGAGAAGGACCCTAAAAGAACCACTTTGATGAGAACCACAATAATAAACACAAGATTAAATGAACACAGCTGCAAAGACAGATTTCTTCAGTTCATTTGATTTTACCTAATGAAGTCCATTCAATCACTCAGTGAGTAGCTTGGGAGTAGCCAGCATCTGACTTTTTGGGGCAGCTAGCATATGTGAAATCTGGAAAAACCCGTTTAATATATATGGAACTCCATGATGAATTGAATAGGTCCCAGTTGGCCTCAATGAAAGAATTTCACTTAGTGAGTGCAACCAGCCCAACTATTGCCGTTTTTGTACTTCCTTTTATAGACTTTGTCCCTATCACATTTGTCTTGTTTACCATTTCTCTATATAACTCACTGGCTGCCATTGACGACGCTTGATCTGAAAGATCTCTCCCAGTTGAAATGAATTGCACATCTATGGTCAATAGCAGGCAAGGAGTTAATTTTGGGTGACTTCCTTGGTAATTTACGGGTGGGTCAATTCCTGCTTTCTCCGTTTGTTATAATTATTTTTTCAAAAACTCCTCAAATTGCACTACAATTATCCATCAAAAACAAAATGTACAGGAATGTAAGAAAATCATCAAAAAGTGACCCGTAATTTCCCCCTAAAGTTTAGTTCGGTTCACAACCTGATAGCGTTAGGCCCTAAACCATCAGGTAACTGGGAGGACTGTCTACGATACCCATTCCTTCATTTTCTGAACCGCTTATCGTCACTAGGGTCGTGGGGGGTACTGGTTCCTTTCCCAGCTAACTATGGGCACTAGGTGGGGGACACCCTGAATCGGTGGCCAGCCAATCATAGGGCACAAGGAGATGGACAACCATTCACGGGTACAGACATACCTAAGGGCAATTTAGAGTGTTTAACCAG
This sequence comes from Stigmatopora argus, assembly GCF_051989625.1. Lineage (NCBI taxonomy): Eukaryota > Metazoa > Chordata > Actinopteri > Syngnathiformes > Syngnathidae > Stigmatopora > Stigmatopora argus. Next base: position 6,492,350 of record NC_135399.1, read on the forward strand.
CCTCCCCCTGAATGTTTTTGGGACGTGGGAGGAAACCGGAGTACTCGGAGAAAACCCACGCAAGCCCGCAGAGAACATGGAAACTCCACATGGTGAGGACCCACCTGGGTTCGAACCCTTGACCCCAGAACTGTGAGGCTAATGCACTAAAACACTGGCCTACCGGGTTGGCTTGGCTACGATAGTTCATCTTTAAGTGCGATTGATCGCTGCCAAACCCACGCAGGCAACATGGATTTGACGTCGCGCGCTGTCAACGGCACTAAAATATGAGCACTCCTTGCCAACCCTCCCTGTTTAAATAAATTGAACATCTATTGTTGTCCGTGGCGGGCAATGAGTTAATCAGCATTCTGCTCCTTGTCCTCCCACGCTCAGACGATTCCCTTCATCACATTGCAACTCTGTTCCGTTCCAGGCTCAAGTATGTAGATGATTGAGTGCTCGGTTCAAAAGGTGCTGCAGTAATGAATGGATATGCTGGTATTTAAACCTCAGCCTGCAGATGGTACAACTCTATCCAGTGGGAGATCGTTCTTCCATGTTGAAAAATGTTATCCTCCTTTCCTGTTTTCACACCAGCTAGTGTCTAATTACTGAGACAAACTGAGTTCCAGAGTCTTATGTCACGGAAGGAATATTCACTAAATTTGACATGAACGGTGATAACGTCTCGACCGAGCACACATGTTCAAAATTCTCAAGCTTCTCATGTCTCCATTCATACGTAAACGCTTCCAGATCTTTGCATTTGGATGTCACTCAACGTATGATTCTGGACCGAGTAGACTATCTTCTTCTCCAACACCGTCTGACAGGATTTAGAATTAGACTGCATCTAATCCCATTTCCACTTAGCTCAGGATAGCCGCAGGGAGCGTTTAATAGGAGCGTAGACCGCTGGGAAATGAAGTCAGTTTTGCGAATGACCCCAAGCCGGCGCAAAGAGGAGGCAAGGTCCATCTGCGTCAAGCAAAGGGACAGAAAGGAGAACATTGTTTAAACTGGGCCCTTGCCAGAGGACCCCAGCAGTGATTTGTGCTGTTTCCTCAACTGAAGAACATTTTGCATTCCCAAGTTACGACCTACTCTTTGTGTCTTTAAGCCTCCTTTTCATCACCCCTAAATTTTGTTTTAATTTTTATGGAGATAAATCACAGACTTATGAGACCGAGCTGACAGTGTCCAGTCTAATTGGCTTTCTGTGATGGTTCTGGGTTTGCGTTTGAGTTGGTTACTATGAGTATATCCCTTCATAAAATTCAGAAAAATTGTTCTGTGCATAAGTGGCACAGCACTGCATCGGCCTCTTGGTGAGGACCAACCTAGGATCGAACCCTCGACCCCTGAACTATGAGGCTGACACACTAACCACTCCTTTACTGGGCCGCCTCTATATATAATATATCAGTTTGAAAATTTAAATGAATATTTGTGAAGAACTGAAGCAAATATACACAGGCACAAATATTATTAAGGCTACACAAATGCATTTAATCAGATTAACTTTTGAAACATTAAGGATATTACCCTAAAAGTAAATTAAAAAAAAAAGCAAATCCACTCTAAATACTCATTATTCTTAACGGAATAAAACTAAATCACAAACTCATAGCATATAATCTTGCTTGGAAGGTAAAACTGACCTCGCTAAAAACTGCCTCGAACATCCTGTTTTATAAAATATGTGTTATTTTAACTTGGTGACAAAATATTTGTCCTTAAGTTTTTCCAAATATTCACATCTCATGTCAGCATTTGATGAGAAGTTGATTGTGGCATGGCAGGATACACAATTGGCAGCAACAAAAGCAATGGTGAGGACAAGTCTTCCATAAAGTTTCTTATCGTGATAATGAAGTCCTTTGGGAGAGCTGGCGTAAAATCAAGATATGGCTCAGCTAGAATAGCAAATCTACCACAAACATGGTTATGTTTAGCATTTTGTGCTGCCCTTGTTTTCAACGTGTTTGTTTTAAGAGATCTGATTAAGTTGATCTTTCGTACAAGGCAAAGACAAACTGAAAACATTCCCATTGACATGCAATCCATTTGAACTCATGCACAGATATTGACATCGACAGACATCAAATCCATTTTTAACTGATAATGTTTAGAGCATTGAAGGCAATAGACAGACATCCGATCTAGAAATGTATTTGTAATGCACAATTCAACTCAAGTTAATTCAATGTGCTTTACATCACATTCAATTCAGAAATATGAATAAAAACAGGAAATGAAACATTAACAGCAGCAATAAAGTAAAATAAGTAAGGAATATGCTAAAGAAAACAATAGTTTTTCGCCTTGATTTAAAAAACAACAACTTTCCTAGTCCATTTTTCATTGAATTTGTGAGGACTGGCAGCAGCATTCTGGATTTGCTATATTATTTTTAGGAGGAATCTTGGTTCTGTTACTTCCTTTTTAATATATCAGTCCTAATTATAGTAGATGATTTGATATAGGGTAGAATAAATGAAATAAAGCAGCTGCGTCAACAGCATTCTTTTTCTCACGGTGACTTATTCCTGTCTTCCTTCCCTCCCCGATGCGATTCATGTGGCGATGTTGCGAACACTTCGGTCTTATGAGCGTGTGATGTCAATACAGCAGCTGTACACACTGTTCATATCCCATGGCAAATGACTCATTAAGACCACGATGTGATGTACGCACGATTAATGATAAGATCACTTGAGGGACCAATTGCTTCCACTCATATTTTCGCTTTCCTCTGTCAGGGGTGTCAAACTTTTTTTTTTGCGGGTCAACTTGTGGTTTTGGATGATGACATTAGCTAACATACAAATATTGAACTGATTTGACTGACATTAATGCCTCAACATTCGATCAATTTTCACTAGGAGGAACATTGGTTAATTTGCCGCATGCGGTCAAACGGATTGAATTTTTAACCGCATCATTGGGAGGTAAACTAGGGTTGCCACCATTAATTAAGTAGTTGATTAGCAAATAAATTGTCATATTTTCATAGTTTACTTTTTATAGACAATAACGATTGCATTGTTGACCTCAAAATTGTTCAATAATATATTCACTTCGGGCGAAAGGCAGTCTAGACCAGGGGTGTCAGACTCTGGTTGGTTCGCGGGCTGCGTTAACGGCAACTCGATTTCATGTGGGCCGGACCATTTTAGATATAATATTTAGATTTTTTAAATAAATGGATTAAAAGAACTGGATTAAAAGTGCTGAAAATTCAGTTTTTATAGATCTAAAACAATGTTTATTTTAGCTTTTTTTAAAATATATTTTTAGATTTTACAAAATGATTTTTGAACTGAAAACACAGAAAACATGTACTAAAAAATTACAGTTATTGATTTAAAAGGGGGAAAATCAGGAAATGTAATATACATCTATACTTTTCATTTTAATTTGATCCTGAAACAAATTCGGCACTCGTGATTTACTTTCCTGGGCCACACAAAATGATGCGGCGGGCCAGATTTAGCCCCGGGCCGCCACTTTGACACAGGTGCCCTAGACTGATCGCCAGTCAGCCATAAGGCACTCTTTTTATCTAACTTCCTTTATTTTTCATTTTTAGCTTTTATAAGTCACAATTTTTATTTTAAAAGGGGGATTGGTAAACATTCACTTTTTTATTTTTTATTTAATGTTTAAAAAACTAAAATTAGGTGAGGGCAGCCCGGCGGCTTGAGTGGTTAGCACGTCGGCCTCACAGCTCTGGGGTCCTGGGTTAAAATCAAATTTTCTCTGGGGACTCCGATTACCTCCCACATTCCAAAGACATGCATGGTAGGCTGTTTGGACACTCTAAATTGCCCCTAGGTATGGGTGTGAGTGCAAATGGTTGTCCGTCTCCTTGTGACCTGTTATCGGCTGGGCACCAATACAGGGTGTCCCCCGCCTCTGGGCCAAAGTCAGCTGGGATAGACTCCAGCACCCCCTGGAACCCTAGTGAAGATAAAGCGGTTCAGAAAATGAATGAATGAATGACCGTGATATACTTTGATTTTATGACTTGAAGTCAATGCACAGGATTTACTTTCCCAGGCCACACAAAACGGGCAACAAGTTCGAGACCCCTGTTCTAGAAAGTTAAACACTGTTTTTAGTTGAAAACATACAGGTTGTTGTCTAAACACCACAGTGTCAAAGGTCAGCCTTAATGTCACAGGCAGCTCGAGTAATGCCGATCACGGTGACACTTGAGTGATAGAGTTGACAAAGTACCTCTTTGAGAGTCATGCATAGCTTTCAACTTGAAACCGCACAGCTGACCATAAACAGAACCAAGATGATGGAAACAGTGTGTTATACTTATTCGTAAAAACAGACACTTTGTTTCTACGAGCGCGTTTTCAGTACCGCCTTCATTTATAAAACATTTGTCCGTTTGCTGCTTGCAGGGAAAACAGCTGACACTGTTTTCCACTATTAAATAGCAGATTGACCCCATGAGAAACAACTGTTCACTCAGGAAAAGGCGACGCAACTGTTTAGAAAACGCTGTCTGAATATGTCAGTGTTAGCAGTATCATTCATACCTCATCTCATTTTTTAACCACTTTATCCTCATTAGGGTCGTGGGGGATGCTGGAGCCTATCCCAGCTGGGCCAGAGGCGGGGGACAAGGAGACAAAGGACCATACATGCTCACACTCATACCTAGGGGTAATTTAGAGTGTCCAATCAGCATACCATGCATGTTTTTGTAATGTGGGAGGAAACCAGAGTACTTGGAGAAAACCCACACAGGCCCGGGGAGAACATGCAAACTCCACACAGGTGGACTGACCTGGATTCGAACACAGGAACCCAGAACTGTGTGGCTTTCATCATGAAACTCCCTCACTCTTTTGTTAACCAAAAAAAACTTTTTTTTAGAAAGAAAGAACCCTGTGTGAAAAAAGAAGGAGACAGTGTGAGAAGAATTTGTTGGGAAGAGGGGTAAAGTCATGAGTCACTAGTGTGGCAGTATTTTGGGATATTTTAACTCTGGCTAGAGTTGGACAATCGAGGCCATCCGTGAACTATGCAGCCTTGTTATCCCTGAAAGTCAAGACGTTTCTCAAATGTTTTCATCTGCATTATCAACAGTAATAACAAGCATCATCTGACTACAGTGGGAAGGTACCGCATGAGTGTCTTATGACAAAATTGGAAGGATTGAATAGATACAATGGTTGCAGTGGAGTATCATTTAGCCATCCTAAATCATCCTACAACTTAGCACAGTTAGCACACATCTTGATACGGACCTTGTGTGTATTATTTGTTATTTTATTTTTTAAATTTCGTATCGACCTGTTAAAAGGTTGAAGATCACATTTCAAGTGTAAAATTGTCCAAATTGACCGATTAGCCTAATCGATTTTTACTGGGCTTTTTTTGTTAATCAGTAGTTAGTGACCAATATAACATGATTACCGTATTTTTTGCAATTTAGTATAAGTTGTACGAGCCAGAAAATGCACAATGAAAGGGGAAAAACATATATAAGTTGCACTGTAAGTCGTATTTTCGGGGTTAGTTTTATTAGATAAATCCCAAAACGCCAAACAAGTGGCTAGTGCGTCAGCTTCACATGCTTTGTGGGTTCGATCCCAGGTCGCTCCTCACTGTGTGGAGTTTGCATGTTCTCCTAGTTGAACGCTCTCTAAATTGCCCCTAGGTATAAATGTGATCATGAATGGTTGTCCGTCTCTTTGTGCCCTGCGATTGGCTGGCCACCAATTCAGGGTGTCCCTTGCCTGGTGCCTGAAATCAGCTGGGATACGCTCCAGCACCCCCCGTGAACTTGTAAGGATAAGCGGTACAGAAAATGTCTAATTGACTGAATAATTTCCAACATAAGTCACACCCCTAAAAAAACTGTGATCTATAGTCCAGAAAATACGGTACATCGGATGACTGGTGGAAAATCACCATGCTATTTTTTGGGTTTGACGGAGAGGTGTTTTTTTCTAACTGTATCTATCATAGTTTCGTCTTGAGAGGATAAGACAGGATATTGTCCTGCTGCTGTATTCCGTCACCTGCTATTTTGGGTTGACTTAAACTGATGGCGCGTAGCAACATTAAGAGGGACTGCCTTTAAGGGAGCGATTCCTTTGTGCCGAAGGCCCTAGCGGAGATGACGCAGACTATTGTTTGGTTTAGTCGTCCGCCTCAATGTGGAAAAAGCAACAAGTGCGTTGCATCCTCGCTGGTATGAAGTGACTTCCTGCCTTTAGTCTCTGTTCAACATGACAACCCTGCAGATGTGTGTTTCTTCACAGCCTCCAGCACGCAATGTCCTCATCATTTGCGACGTATTTCAAACATGCGCCTAGACAAGTCTACCAGCACGTTGTGCGGTGATGATTAAAGCATATCAAGTAACACTTTGAAAAGGAGCCCTCAGACGGTTTAAAAGGAAAAAAGAAAAGATGCCTTGTAGATTTCATAAGCGGGACGAAAAGGGTCTTTTTGTTAGGAAGATAGGGGATCATTAGAGGACAGCGTGTCTGGTAAAAGAAGGTCTTTGTCCGCTTGTGAGATGTCTCAATGTGGCCCTTTGTCAGAGGGGATGCTCTGAGACTGAGAGGGTCTTTTCTGATTCCATGTCCACCACTGTAGGCAAAAATTATTGGACAGAGTGCACATTTGGCACTCTAGACAGCCATGGTATGACTGTGTAGGTGGAAGACGTAGGACTGAATTAGCATGAACAGCTCATCCACTCATCTATATGGCACAACATATAATTTCTTTAATATATTGTAACCAAGGGAGCATTTTCCATTACTATAGTGCCTCAAGGATTAAGTGCCTTATTTACTCACTGACTGCAGAATGACAGCAATACAGTAATCCCTCGATTATCACGTCTTCACTTATCGCGAATTCGCTACTTTGCGATTTTTTTCCGCTATTAATTATTTTTAAAGATTTTTTTTTAAGTTCATAAAAATTTGAAAATCAACGCTGAAACTCGTAAGTGGAAGCCACTCTTGCTACTACGACTCAGCACTGAAGAAGAAGAAAAAGTTATAATAGGGGTGACCCTACTTCGCGATTTTTTGATTATTAGGGCCATGTCTGGTCTACATTAGCCGTGATATTCGAGGGATTACTGTAGATGTCGAATTCGCTTAAACTGGGAATGGATTGACGTCTGTTAGTGACAAACATTTGAATTCACAACAGAGGGATGAAAAAAAGACACTTAATTGGATGTCTATCATCATCAATGGCACTGGAAGGGTTAACTGTCGACAGCTTTGTCAACGTTAGCGTTCATGTGTGTGCGTGTTCTTTCTACTGCTTGATCAAGACTCTACTTTGTTTTGACTCTTATTGTGAAGAAATGCAATACTGACAAGACACAAAGACGTTTGGTTGAAATTTTAAACAAGCCCTGGGCTTGTCCTCTGTGGCTGACGTAGGGACTTTTGAAACCTCTGACCCCTGCTTTCTGTGATCGGGGGCCTCACGCCGGCCACGACAGTGACGGTGGGTGGCTAAATCAGGCGAGCTTCTTCTTATCAAAGACATGTGCTAGCCATTAATGTCTGGATGTCTACTATGAGTCATAGGAGCACAGTTGCAGCAAAAACAGCAGCTGTGTCCACACACCACAATATACACAAACAACACCTTCATGACACAAAGGATTACCAAACATCTGTCTTACATCAACCGTATTTCCACCTAGCAGAATACTTGGCATAGTTACCATAGGATTGATCAGCACTGTATGCTGTACTGCAAGTGAACAGATAAAATTGCTTCAAGTTTTGGCCTTCTTTCCCCTATACTTTACATACTGAACGTTGGTGCCTCCCTTTCTTTTCATGACAGAAATGACTGGGTAGCAGGATACATTTTCTGTTACTTTGTATTTTGATTTGAATCAAGAGACTGTTGCTAATTCACTTTCTCTATCATCTTTGAAAACACCACTGAAAATGGAATTCGCCTGAGCCATGCTGGATTAAAGTCCCATATATTTCAAAATAAATAGATGAATAAATAATAGCTAGGACCGGGGTTTCAAACTCATTTTTGTTGCGGGCCACCTTGTAGTTATTGTAATTGATCTTTGGGTAGTACTAATTATGACTGCCATGGCAGCACGGCGAAAGAGTGGTTTGTATGTCCGCCTCTCAGTTTTGGGATCATAGGTTCAATCTCTAGTGGGCTCTGGCGTTCCTGTGAGGAGTTTGCATGTTCTCCTGTGTGGTCTGTGTGGGTTTTCTCTGTGTACTCCTGTTTCCTTACACATGCCAAAGATATATGCTTGTTAGGATGATTGAATACTCAAAGTTGTCCTTAGGTATGAGTGTGTGCGTGCATGGGCTCTTGTCTCAGGTATGAGTGTGTGCGTGCATGGGCTCTTGTCTCATTGTGCCCTGCGATTGGCTAGCACCCAATGAAGGGTCTCCCCCGGCTACAGCCCATTGTTGGCTGGAATAGGCTCCAGCACCCCTGTAACCCTTGTGAGGATAGATGGCTGAGAAAGGAAACTAATGAATTAATCCCTACTAAATAGACTGACATAGTATTTATAATCGAGATTTTTTTTCTTGTGTTTGTTTGGTCAGAGTAAGCAACTGAACAGAAGAGGATTTAAGGGCAGAGAAAGAACAGGGAAGAACGGAAGAAATCTAGTGATACGAGTAAAACATTTAAAAAAAAATGTGCTAACTAATACAAGTAGTGTTGCTGCCTTCTCTTACCAAGAGGAAACTACGTGGGGAAGGGAAAGCAAGTAACTGAAGGATAGAAAAGGGGAAGATGGGACAGATAAGTGTGTGAACATTGAGTGCACAAGCAATTAAAGTCGTACGTAGTGCAGGTATTTTAATAGTCAATTAATTGTTGAGTGACATAAGCTACCTAGGTGTAAAATTGTCCAAATCCTCTTATGTGAGCATCTTCACGTCAATTTTTCCCTATGTATATTGCATTTGGATTTTGTGTATTCCCTGTTTGTTTGTTTTTTAAATCAAAAGAAATATATTTTTTTTTAAACATTTTTTTTCGTCTGTTCCTGTTCAATTCAAGAAGCAAATTCAGTAAATGTATGTGTTTTAGAATGTTTTTTAACATAAAAAGGGGGGGCTATAAATATTCTCTGAAAAGATAATAGGTGTAAACAGTCTATTCAAGTTTTAAAAATTTTTACAAGGTAAAAAAATATATGAAATTACTGTTTAATTTCTTGTGTCCTGGATCTGTCATCGAGGATTACAGAAATTGCCATTTAATGGTAGATTTTTTTTTTAAACCCACATGATTGACTTTCGCCGGCCACACAAAATTATGTCTCAGACTAGCCCTTGCGCTGCGAGTTTGACACTTGTTCCATACGTCAATGAAGAACGCAAACACTAAACTTAATTTTGCTATCTTAACACAACGGGAGTTACAGAATAGTATACTGACAGGAATCCATAAGGCTCCAGTATTTACTCAACCCTTGACACGATAGCGCACGTGTCCCTATTGGGTAGTCAACTGAACTGAACCAAAATGTATTGTTACAAAGAAGAATACACAAAATGACCCAGTTTCCCGAATGGTCGCTAAACAGCTGCATATTATGTTTTTGTGTCGGCAGGGTGGAAAGAAGCACAACGGTCCCTGCGGAGGAAGAGACTGCAGCGGAGGCTGCAAATGCTTTCCCGAGAAGGGTGCCAGGGTAAGTCCCTTAATGTTCCAAATAGCCGCATAAATAAACCTCTTGGTTATCACACTAGAACACCAAATAAGGGTAAGACGATGCACTGTGCGTGGTCTGACAGCTAAGCTTGAAGGCGTGTCCTTCAAATTGTCTCACGTGCTAATTCGTCAGGTGCCACATCAATTCTTGTTGGTTTATTCACTATTGAGGTAACTCAAAGGAAGTGTAAAGCTGTAACAATACACAAAGGAAACTGCTTTACAATTTTTCCATGTGGTTTAACAATAGATCCAGTCAACATGCTAATGCAGCTCTTAATGTGATTCACTCACTAGCAAAAAATACATTTAGCGTCTGCCTGATCAACCAACCGTATTTTCTCGCATGTACGCCGTATTTGTTGCTAAAAAGATGACTGAATCGAGGGTACGGCTTATATGTGCACAAATTAGCCTTGACATGCACGAAACTGCAAGGTGAACAAGACAAAACGCTATAACACAAGATAATGCTTAACAAAATTTATTTTATGTCTATGAATGAAATTCAAGAAAAAAATAAACCGTATCTAGTATAAAACGTGAAAAAACTCACTTGTTGTAAAATAGAAAAATTTTAAGGCAATTTTCAGGGTACGGCTTATACGTGGAGGCGGCTAATATGCGAGAAAATACAGTATACAAATTCTACAACCTTTATACACACGTAGAGGCTGTGCCTTGCTCAAGAGCCACAGTCATCCTTGAGTGGTTTTGTTTATGAGAGGTTAAACAGGAAGTCTATAAACAACGACTTCCATGGTACCTTCGATAATTGAACATAACTCTACTCTTATAAATTTAATAGCTCTGAAAATTGACAAAAATAATTCTCAAATGACCCATCAGGAGCCAGAATAACAATTTGCAAGATTTTTTTCTAAATTATATTCAATGTATATATCTAAATTAAAGGATAAAGTCTGTTTCTTAGTATCGAGTAATTACCGGTATTGGGTAAGACCACAACGACACCCTCGCTACTCCCAACTTAGGCTCACCATAATCAATAAGGAGGAGTAAAAGATTGTTTTCTGCATTCCTCCAAAGATGACCTCTGCTCGGGCAAGTGGGTGGCCCAAGATTTACGAGCGTAGCATATTTGCGTCTCGCAAAAGCCATCTTTTGTCTCCCTCGCACGATCTTTTTCTGTACACTGTAAACGAAACTGAAATTTCCCATTTCAGTTTTGTGTTCCTAGAAGCCACCATGTAGGCTGTTAAGTATTAGTAGTATCATCGAGCATCACAGCTGAGTTCCGTCATTGCCAAATTAAGCAGCTGCAGAACATTTGGCAGACTCCCATTCATGGATTTGTAAGAAAAGAACTTGCATGTCGAAGATAAAAAATAAGGAGTACATCTGCGAGGAAACATCTTGCCTTATTCCCAAACTTAAGTACTTGGCTGACTGAAGATGTCTAACTAAAGTTGGCGAGTGCAAGGCCACCAAAAGTGGAAAACCCGAGTAAATTTCTATGCTGGTCATTTCCTCGTTGGCTATATATCACGAAATCTCATAAAGGGCTCTTCAAAACTCCCAAAGCTCGACAAATCCCATCCACAGAAACAATGAAAAGCTCTTCTCACGCTTGGCGCGTTGTTATCACATGTTACGGCACGATGGAAATCCTTTTGACGCAGATAGCGGGAGAATAAGCGTGAGGCAAAGAGAGATAAAAGCAATCTGTTGACCCTCTGGTCACAATCTTTTGCATTACTCGGAGCTGGAATGCGGGACTTCCTGTCAACGTCTCGCTTCACCTTTTTATGGGTTTTTCCTGTATCCTCCTCAGTTAGCGTAGAGGTCAAAGGCCACAGCTACTGGAAATATGCTCTTGAAAATAGCCAGTGTAGCCAAGACCAGAAAATCATTAGGTCGCTGGAATTTAACTCTCCATAAGTTCAGATAGGTTCACCTGGTTCTTTAGAGCACATGTTTTCCCTTTGAACAGATGGGAATCTTCTCATATGTTTCAACAAAGTGTAGAATGTAAGTGCAAGTTGTCTCATTTTAAAAGTAACAGAACCCGAGGAATCCGTATGTAATGAACCGATATGGCTAGCACGTGATTCATGCAGCTTGTCGTCATTCATTCTAAGATGATTATCCCGACGTGTTTAGTCTATGTCTGTCTCTAACGGCTTAAATCCTCGCGTTGGGTTCCTCATACTTGTGTCAGTTTTTTCATTTCTGCTCTTAGTTTCTCTTGTCCACTCCACACGCCACTTCCCATCTGACCTTCTGCTTTTACAGCGATGAATGGTGTACATTCCTGTCATCCTGTCTAGTCGAAAACTCATGTCATTGTCAAATTTGCCACGTTTTGTTGGTCTTAGCTTTATAAACAGAGAAAACTATGTCTCGAAGCAGGCATGTAAACAGCAGTAGATTAGAGCTGCCACAATCGGTTATTTTGGTAGTCGCCTCAGTTTTTTGTGTGAGTCAAATAATTGACTCATATCGTACAAATTCAATGTACCCTATTTTTCAGACTATAAGTCACTCCAGCCAAAGGATATACAATGACAATGGAGTGAAATAAAACATCAGTCACATTGGAGTATGTCAAATTTTTGAGAGAGCATTTTTAATTTATCCGAAACGAAGAAATATAAGGGTCCTGGGTTAAAATCCAGGTCATGTCCATCTGTGTGGAGTTTGCATGTTCTCCCCAAGCCTGCGTGGGTTTCCTCCGGGTACTCCGGTTCCCTCCCACATTCCAAAAACATGCATTGTAGGCTGATTGGACACTCTAAATTGCCCTTAGGTATGGGTGTCCGTTTCCTTGTGCCCTGCGATCGGACCTGCCACCGATTCAGGGTGTCCGCCGCCTCTGGCCCGGAGACAGCTGGGATTGGCTCCAGCACCTCACGCTACCCTAGTGAGGATAAAGTGGGTCAGAAAATGAGATGAGATGAGACGAAGAAAAATATGCAAAAGTTACATTAGTAAAAAAGAGAACAACGGGCTAAAAAGCATCTGTTAACATAGCAGTTTTGCAGATAACTATAGCCTGTAAAAACAACATAACAAGCTGTCAGTCATCAGAGAGAGAAAAAAACAAACAAACACAATATAAGTCGCAGTTGAGTATTAGTCGCAGCACTAGCCAAACTTTGAAAAATATCAGACTTGTCCGTAAATTTCGGTAATTGTGGGTCCTGGTTTTTGTTCCAACGGATCCAGCACAGACAGCTTGAAAAACACCAACAAGGTTTCTGTTTAAACAAGCAGCACTTGACTGCAATCAACTGATTGCACATGTATGACACGAGACGTTTCCTCTTGTTTGGTTGGAATGAAATCCTGCACCCACCCAAAAAGTTGAGCATGTTCGCACCACTGTAGCCTAGATAATTTTGTTGCTTATCTTTGCCAAGAGTTTATAAGAGTTCACCCCCGTGACCCTCGTCAGGATAAGAAGTTTTTTTTTTATTATTAAATTCAGTAAGATTGAAATCGTAAATTAAAACATAATAAGGAATGAACTCAATGGCTATCATATAAAGCTGATGGACATGTATTCCATTTGAATCATTCACTGTCACAACAAAGCTGCTTTTTTTTTGACGCAATAGCATTATGGAATTAGAACAGTTGAATGAAAGAGCCATGGCAACAGTCAAAGCAGAATAAAAAGCAAGCACTGTGCACAGCCCAAAAGCATTTTAGCAGTTCAATGCCATCCTCTGTGTTACTTTTTGGGGACAATATTCACTTTTCAAACAAGAAGGATGCCTTTTGAATTGTTATATTGCTGAAGGAGTCGGGGAAACGATGGCATGGGTTTGCACAAGACGTTCTTAGAAAGGTTAGGGCATAAATGGTTGTTATGCAGATTCTGTCTGTTCCATCCTGGAGAACACTGGGACAGCTGATGCTTGTAGAGGAAATGACATATCACAGGAAGTAGAGCACAATGACAGACCACTGTTTTTTTTCAGTTTTTCTGGGAAAGGTTGGCTACTATATGATTTTGCCAGGATTGGCTATAAATGACTTGGATTCCTGTTAGGTTCACCAATAGTTGTTCCATGACAACAGGCCTGCACTGACATCCGTCTCTGTCTACTATCCATAAATATCATGTATGTACGTCACTTTGCTGGCAGCTTCAGGAACAGACTGAAGGCCTCACATTTTTATGATGTTTGTACCAAAAAGATAAAAATAACTTTTGTCCAATGAATTAAAACTTTAGTTTACAGCACCAGAACATGTCAGGACAGTAAAAAAAATCTAATTAAATTTAAAAAAGAAAAAAGATGAATAATTGGTTTTTGTTTTCACCTTAGACTTTTCCTTCCAGGTCATCTCTAGCAAAAATGATGATGATTAATAATAATAATAATAATAATAATAATAATAATAATAATAATAATAATAATAAAACATTTACAATTGAGACCATTTGTCCATATTTTATGTAGACATCAGTTTTTGGGCATGTAGGTCACAAACCAAATGTTAAAACTGTGGCCAGCTCTTTATAAGGTTAAGGCGTTTTATTAGTAGTAGTAGTAGTAGTAGGAGTAGTGGTAGTAGTAGGAGTAGTGGTAGTAGTAGGAGTAGTGGTAGTAGTAGGAGTAGTGGTAGTAGTAGGAGTAGTGGTAGTAGTAGGAGTAGTGGTAGTAGTAGGAGTAGTGGTAGTAGTAGGAGTAGTGGTAGTAGTAGGAGTAGTGGTAGTAGTAGGAGTAGTGGTAGTAGTAGGAGTAGTAGTAGATGTTGTTTTTATATTATTTGTAGTAGTGGGGGTAGTGGTGTTAGTAGTGGTAGTGGTAGTAGTGGTAGTAGTAGTAGGAGGAGGAGGAGTATAAAAAATATTCGCTATAGAAAGTTCAATTTCAAGTCCCCAACCGAATCGAATAGATGTGCTCAAACGCCAGTCATGGAAGAATTAAAATTAAAGCCCTAGGACCAAGACCGAAACAGGGAATCAAGATCAAGATGAGACCAAATCCTTCAAAATTCCTCTTGAACCAAGACCAGTCGGACACAAATGCCAGTCACGGAAGATTAAAAACTCATGTCCTGAGAGCATTGCACAAGCAGTCTTCACATGTTATTAATGCCAAATCTGAAAGCTGAAACTGTAACAGCCTCATAACAAGGCCTGGCAAAAAGAAGGACCAACTGTTTGGGAAAGATGGTGAAAGACAAAGTCTGGGAAGTATAAAAAGCTGTTGTTGTCACTGAAACTTGTGTAGAGGATGGTTATTGTTGGACTTGGACCTAGTCCATGCATGAATTGGACAGTAATGACATCTTATGTGATAAGAGAGGAAATGAAACAGATTTAAACAACAGGTGGGGGCTTTTTAGAGGAGACCTTTCGTCACAATATGGCCCCTGAAGAACTCTGTTCAAAATCGAACAAAAAGCACTCAATTATGCTTGGTTTTAAGTATTTTTAGCGAACTATTATACAATCCGTACACTTTTGATTCTTTGAGACAATTCAACAAGTTTTAAGTAGTTGAATAACATACCATTTTTTTTCAAAAGCCCTCACTGGGAGGAAGAACAAACAACAATAAGGAGACATGACTCACTAAAAAATATCACAAGATTAAAGGACTGAGAAATTATTCTTCTTATCGCCTTCCTTGAAAATTTCCAAACCGTATTTGGCAGAGAGTTGTGCACCCACCTGTTTTTCTCATGTACAGTAGTGTATTTAGTACTTACTCTCTGGTTGGCTCAAATCATTTGTCAATTTAAAACTTTTGTAAGACTGCCTTATAGAAGACATTTAACATTTTCAATGCCGCTGACAGCAAAACATCCATTTGGAATGGTAAATGATTGTTTCAGTAACACTGATAAGTGTGAATTTCATTTGGACTGGAATCAAATGATGTTTGTGGAGCGTGTGGTTAGTGCCTCAGCCTCACAGCTCTGGGGTCCTGGGTTCAAATACAGGTCACGTCCACCTGTGTGGAGTTTGCAAGTTCTCCCGGGCCTGTGTGGGTTTCATCTGGGTACTCCGATGTCCTCCCACATTCTTACAAACATGCATGCTAGTCTGATTGGACACTAAATTGCCCCTAGGCAGTGTGAGTGTGCATGGTTGTCCGTCTCCTTGTGCCCTGCGATCGGCTGGCCACCGATTCAGGGTGTCCTCCACGTCTGGCCCGGAGTCAGCTGGGATAGGCTCCAGCACCCCCGGCGAACCTAATGAGGATAAAGTGGTTCAGAAAATGAGATGAGATGAGATTCCTTTCTAGGTGCTTTTGCTCCAGTCAGCTGAATACTTTTACAGTCTGCTCAAATGTTTTTTATTCTGTTGTTAACAGCTAATTTATGTGTCATTCTGTCAACATTTACTAGCTAGGTCAGCATAACAAATTTTAGGATTAACATCATTTATTAACTTACTTATTACCTATCTATTTATGTCTAAAATGCCTTTTCTATTCCTGCATCCTCACCCTCTTGCTACTGTGACAACGAAATTTCCCGAATACGGGATGAATAAAGTAATCCAATCCAATCCAATCTAAATTGTGATGTCACATGCAGAACTGCCTGGGGGGGAAAGCAGGCATTCCCTGTTGCATTGTTTTGGATGGAATAACTATGAAAAGACAATAACATTTGAGTGCTAAATTAATCTTTTTTACATGTAAAATTACATCAGTGCAGTCATTTTCATTTTCTGACAGGGTCAACATTTCGCCAGACCTCTAAAGCAGATCTGGTTCATCTATCACCATTACTAGAAGCCTATAAAACAAGCAAAAATCAAGTGAGGGAGGGCAGTTTTCTCGCTGACAAATATTGTGTTATCTGGAAATGTTCCTCTTGGGGCATAAAACATGCCTAGATGGATTTCCATTTGGCTGCCCTCTGTGACACCACACGTTTAATTACTGATGAAAATAAAAGGATCTTCGTCATCAATAATGTAGATTTAGCGATGTTTCTACTTCTTACGCACGCAGTCAGCAGTCCTGTGTTTGTGTAAATGTGTGCACTTGGGAATCAGACACCCAAACTCTGGAAACATTTTACGTGCCAGAACAGACAAACATCGTTAGCAAAGACGCTCCAGATTTAAATTTGATGACCACAAGTCCATCTACAATTTGTACTAATTTCATCACAGTAGTTAGCATATGTGACGTTCAGTGAAGAAAAAATAAAGTATTGCATATCTAGCGAGCGATACCATGTGTTCCTCATCAGGTGGTCTCGTGATACCTTCGTCGCACAGGAAACAATTAGCTCTCGTAAATATGTCCCTTTTCCCCTACAATTTCATTTTTCTCAACATTTATAGAGCTGCCTCGAGTAATTGTGCACCCAAAAAGGTGGAGGTCAAATAAGTTGAGGTATCCAATAACGGTTTTATTAGACGGCACCTAGCTGAAGAGTATAGTTTGGTCCTAGATTAAATAAAAACAGGTCTACAGTAATCCCTCGATTATCGCGTCTTCACTTATCGTGATTTTTTTTTGCTATTAATTATTTATTTATATATCTATTTTTATTTTTTAAGTTCATAAAAATGTGAAAATCCACGCTGAAACTCGTAAGCAGAAGTCACTCCTGCTACTAGGACTCAGCACTGAAAAAATAAGTTAAAAGGGTGACCCTACTTCGTGATTTTTCGATTATATCTGGTCTACATTAACCGCAATACTTGAGGGATTACTGTACCTTGGTTTGTGAAGGCTCCCACTTAGGTTAAAACTTTGAGTTCACGATAGGGTAAACCTGGCATTCACAAATTCAGTCATTTGCAGATTTTATTTTACTGGCTAAAAATCTGTTGATTTTGCACTCAAGTCAATGCAATTAACTCATTGGAGTAGATTTCTTGCGCTGTCAATGGCAACAAGCCTTCAGAGCAAGTCCTTCCAGTTTGAATGAATTGGGTGTGTTTCATTGTCAATGGCGGGCAATAAGTTGTAGTTTTACCAGTATTACTATTCCTAAAATAATATGTTGACTTTCCTTGAGGAGCTTCATTTAAAAGTAGTGCATGGCCATCATCTTGTGGCATCTATACGTGCTTATAACAATTGTTTGGTATGAAGTATTGTCATGGCAAGGATTTTCCGTACCACTTATCCTCACTAAGGTCACAGGGGTGCTGGAGCCTATCCCAGCCAACTGCTGTAGGCAAGAGGCAGGGGAAACCATTGCTTGCAGGAGTTTCTGCCATCGGTGTCAACAAAGTTAAGTACCAAAGGACAAGCCTTATGCATTCATTTATTCATTCATTTTCCATACCACTTATCCTCACAAGGGTCAGCCAATCGCATGCATGTTTTTTTTATGTGGAGGGCAACTGGAGTATCTGGAGAAAACACACGCAAGTCCTGGGAGAACATGCAAACTCCACACAGGAAGCTCTGAACCTGGGATTGAACCCTCGATCCCAAAACTGTGAGGCCAACACGCTAACCCCTCACCCACTGGGCCACCTAAAGCCTGGTACAATAACACAAATCATAATTAATTGAGAGAATTGAATTTGATTCCATTTTTTTACATCTAAGACGGGTAAATCAATCACATCACAAAACGAGGGAACCACAAAAATTCAGAAGTTTCGGTACATTTTGACAATCAACAAATGACATTCAAAACAAAACCCTAGCCTTTGCTTGTTTTGTGCTTAGACAGAGATAAAAGACTCCCCAAAGATCAGTAGAAGTATAGAAGCTCTCCTAAAAAAAAGAAGCCAGCCAATTCTAACCAACGTTAGTGTCAACACACCCACTAGGACCCTCATTACCCATAAACACAATCAGTTGTTGTAAGACCGCATTATACAGCCGCGCTTAGAGGCAACACTTCATTCCGAAATGTCCTTTTTCTCACGCGTGAACGCCACAGCTGCGTCCTGTTTCGACATCTCATTCCTCAGACCTGAGGCAAGATCGCAGGTGTCCGGCCCGGGAGGAAAGTCCGAACAGTTCTTGGAGACGCCCCTGGCATCCGGCGTCGCCACTACTCATTAAATGCTTAACACGAATGATGATTTTCAGAAATGGAAGTGGTGGGGGGCGGACTTAAACGATGTTTGTTGTGCGCTTTATCCCTCAAACTGTGTTTGTATACGTGAAGTCTGCGCACATCCAACGAGGTCATTGGCGTTTTTCTCCAGCCACAGGGGGAAGATGAACAAGAAAAGAACCCCCCACCCTCCGCGATCCAAACATACTGCCATAGATATCCAAACATCATCTGCAGATGTTTATTTGCTCTGCTTGAGTTCTCCTTAGGGTATCCATTGCACCCCCCTACTAAGCTTGAAACCCACTTTTCTTCTTCATGAACTTCATGCTAAAAGGAGATCTCCAGGAAATGAGTTTAAAAACCTTCCGTCCAAGACAAACTTGTAAATGGGGTTGCGGATCGGACATGTGGGATCTAATTCACCCTGGGGAAACCTTGTCCCTAATGCGCTAATGTCCAATTTGCCGTATTTTGGGACTGCTGACCGGCAACTTGAGATGAAAGGTACATTGTGTACTCTTGTCCAAGTTGAATTCACCAACAATCTAAAAGATGCTACGATAAACTCGTTTGTACTCGGGTACCTATCATCACGTGAATGTTTTGCGTGTTTTCGTTTTTTACAGTCGATGGCAGATTAATTAGGAAAGCTAATGTAATTTGTATCACTGTAATTGCTGTAGTTTGCGATTCAAAATGGCCGACAGTTCAACATTCTCATCTCATATTCTGAACCTCTTTATCCTCACTAGGGTCGCACGGGGTGCTAGAGCCTATTCCAGCTGATTTCGGGCTAGAGGCGTGGGACACCCTGAATTGGTGGCCAGCCAATCGCAGGACACAAGGAGAGGAACAACCATTCAAGGGCAATTTAGAGTGTCCAATCGGCCTACCATGCATGTCTGTGAAATGTGGGAGGAAACCGGAGTACCTGGAGAAAACCCACACAGGCCCAGGGAGAACATGCAAACTCCACACAGGTGGACCAACCTGGATTTGAACCCAGGTCCCCCACTGTGAGGCTAACATGCGAACCACTCAACTAAGAGTGCAGTCTTTTTTTTTCATGAACTCATTGACATAGATTCATCCGCTGTGAGCCCTCCCACTTAAACTGAATCGGACGTCTACTAGTGATTAACTGTTAGAGTTATTGTGTTTTATCCTAAAATAAACTGAGAAAAAAATTAAGAGTGCATCCTGATTGTGAAACAGTGCACTGTCCTACTTTTTATTTCCTGACTTTTTCTCAAGCAGTGAAGCAACACAAGCGCTTCCGGACAGTCATTTACGGCTTGATTTTTATTCCTCCTGGATGTCAGAGGTCGGTACACGAGCCCGTGTGTTTCCCATCCTGTTCTTATTGGGCCTGTCCCAAAACGTCCACCCCGGGAGACGCTTCCCGGGACCACATTCAATTTACGGCGTCAGACGGACAGACTAATAGACGTGAGATTTAAGAAGAACAAAAATGCAAACATACAAAAGCGAGATGGGAAGAAGGGGGGTTATCATCGAGTTGGTGGAGACTGCAGTAAATGTCACCAAAAAGTCAGATGGCAAATCCACTTACAATTGATAATAGTAAAGGTCGACTATTTTTTTTTTGTTATATTAAGTTATTAGATGCCACTTAGAGCACGTCGGCCTCACAGTTCTAGGGTCAGTTTGTGTGGAGTTTGCATGTTCTCATTGGGCCTGCATGGGTTTTCTCTGGGTAGTCTGGTTTCCTCCCACATTCCAAAAACTTCACTTATCTCACTTATGGTGCAGTTATGCATTTGCAAGACTGGTGTGGAACAAATTGTAAGCAGGTCCCAGGTCAGATGGGATAGGCGGCATTACCCTGCGGCTCTGACAAGAATAATCCGTTTTAATTTCCAGTGTTGAATTGGATTCAATGACCTCTTTTACAAAAACATGGAAAGGTCAAAATACCTGAAAAGAACCTCCATAATAACCACTTGAAAGGTTATATGTCAACCAAAAATGAGCTTTGATCGCTCTCAACAGGTGTGCCTAAGGAAGTGGCTTGTCTCAGAATGTGCGAGTTTATGCAGGATTTTTTTATTTGCACATTCAGGTCAGGGGTTTCATTTCTTGTCATCTATCTGCACTCCTACATGGAACACACACACACACAGACATGGTAAAACCTTGATTCCAGCTGCAGAACGTCCTTTGAAGGCAAAATAATTGCTGTCTTATCTTTGGCTTTGGGACTTTTCCAAGGACATTTTTAGGTATCGGCATCCCATCAGTGCACACCTCAGCATCACTGTGTCCTAACCTACAATGTGTGCGTGTGTGGCATTGCATGCTTTCCAAACGAGGTGAGAAGTGACTGGATGAAAAGCAGACATGGGTGACCAGACCCCGTATGGGAAGTTCGCCTTTTACTGCCCCGTTCGGTCTGACACGTTTTTTTTTTTTTGTGTCGGGCCCATTATTTATGTCATTTTATCTTGTTTTTACAATGTTGATTTTTGTTGTCCGTGACAAAGGGGGCTGCAATTTTTAGCCGGACATAATTCTTTGGCCAGGAATGATGGTGATAGAAGTCCAGTTCAGTTCATTTTAACTGGTAGCAATGGCAGTAAATGGAAATGTTTTTTCTACGGAGGATAGAGAGAAATGTTTATTGTGTTTTCTGTCTGCCTGTAGGTAAAACTTGTAATGTATTGGTTCCATATGGCTGTTTGTTTAAAATGACTCAAGAACGAAAAGGGGATTATTATCAAACTTGTTTGTAATATGTAACGGAAAAGGTGATTGCATTTTGGGTGATGAGCCAAAGGTCGTAGTAGTCAGAAAAGGAATTTTGCAATATAATTTTATACCAGCTTTAACGGATATCACCATGCTTTTAATGTGCACACCAAGGTCTGCTCTATTCATTCATCCATTCAATTTCTGAACCGGCTTTCCTGACAAGGGTCACGGAGGGTGCTGGAGCCTATCCTAGCTGACCCGGATTTGGTGGCCGGCCAATGTCTGCTTGATTATAGTGCTCTATTTTTCAGGAGAATACCAATTTGTACTTGTGAACTTGTTTAGTTTCTTTGTTAGCGTGCAAGACGCATTGCATGGTGTGGTCCCAACTGGGGGAAGTACTTTGACGGCAAGTAAGAAGGATGCTTTGGGAAGAGGAAGGCAGGAAATTCTTGGCTGAAAGCGACGTAAGAGGATAACAATGGTCCCACAATGAAGGAAACCGAGTGACGTGGGGAATGTCGAGTGTCTTGAGTCAAGGCGATGTCATGTGCATACCTCTGCTCAGGTCAAAGGTCATCGTTACATGCACTTTGGCGCTTTGACAGGCGTGGGTTCGATTTCCGCTGGTGGCGGGAGACTGTGAGTGCGAATGGTCGTCTGTCTCTCAGTGTGATCTACAGCTGACTGGTGACCAGTCTAGGGTGTAGTCTGCCTTTCAGAAAATGATTAAGAAACACTGCGCCTAAACAATAGGTAGGCCCATCTGTTTCTGTACACGTACACCCGAATTATTGCATTTTTGATTCTTATCTTGGCTATTTATACATTTTTGGACAATAAGAGCAATTACACCAACATCTAATTCACTTAACAGATGAAACTATATTTGAATAATATTACTAGTCATTCATTGTTTGAGGTCAACTATTTGTAGTGATGGCGCCCTCTTGCGGTGGTGTTTCTTTTAGTTTAAAGACAAGATTGTGCTTCGATCAGAACAGCTGGAGATTCATGCCAGACAAAACATACACTTACTTCTCAAAGGCCTCTTGGAGACACAACTGTGTCCTTTGTATCTCTAACACACATACGCACAAACCCACACGCTACTCATTATTCTGAGGCAATTAATCACTTGTCTGTGACATTTTTTACAACTTATTTTGATGGATTTGCGTATTTAACTCATTGACCGCCATTGACGGGTCTAGACGTCCAACCCATTTCGATTGGGCTGGGCGAATGAACGAATTTACCCCTGCAAATGGGTTGGACGTCCACAGCTGTCAATGGCACTGTAAGATGAGAACTCTCCGGCACCTATCCCAGTTTAAATGAATTGAATTTCTATCGTTATCAATGGTGGGTAATGAGTTAAATGAGGAGGTTCAAGCTTTTATTTTTTTACAAATTATGTTTATGTATTTTTTTAAGTTCAACTCCTCTAGTACCTTAAATTAAAAACAAATGTGTAATGTTATAATAATATTACTACATTTACACTGTTTAAGGTCGTGTTCCAAAAGTGGAGTTTTTTTGTATGTTTCTTTTTAAATTTTTTGCTCAAATGTTTGTGCATTATCATTCATAATATATTATCATAATTTCAATATTATAATCCAATAAGTCAAGTAATATTTCAAGAGGATATTTTAGGAGGGGAAACCTATTTTATTTTAGTCTCTTTTTTAAACACGGCTGTGAATAGGATATTTTAATCAACGAGAACTTTGCACAAATTCTGCACTCAAAATGACTGTTTTATCATGTTGTCATCTGAATAAACTGTAAAAATTAATGAAGCAAGCATATTTTGACATTTAAAGGTAAAATATTAACAAAGATGGAGTATAGATCTTATACCCATTAAAAATAATCATTTTTTTACAGCAATGACAATGTATTTGTACTTTGTTAGTTCCCACCAGTGGGCTACTTGAAAGAATAATACTCACGTTGACCAATCCCCCAAACTATTTGTCCGTGGGTGTTTTGGTGGGTTCTCACAGGAAGACATCGAAGCCCCCTGACCTCGGCGGTCATCACCATCTGACTTTTTAGACTGTCGTGGCAAACAAACAACATCGTTTCCCATGATATCACCCACCACAAGTTTCTCAACCATTTGCAAAATCATATCATGTTCTTTTTTTACCCCCTGAATTCAACACTTCAGCCCACAACTCACACTAAAAGGGGAACACAACTAGGAATGTCTTTTTTTTTTTTTAATCTGTGTTGACAAGCCTATTTTTGTTCTACTTCTACAAATTGACCAGTAGGAAAATGTAAAGAGCTTTTTGAGAGCTTAACCCTTTGACGTCTGAATTTATATTTTTTTTAAATGTACATAAAAAAGATTGGCAAAATATTTACACATATATACATACATATGTATGTGTGTGTATATATATACATACATATGTATGTATGTGTGTATATATATATATATATATATATATATATACATATATACATACATATGTATGTATGTGTATATATATATATATACATATATACATACATATGTATGTATGTGTGTATATATACACATATATACATACATATGTATGTATGTGTATATTATATATATACATACATAGCTATATATACATATATATATACATAGTATATATATATATATATATATATATATATATATATATATGCTGTTTTTAGTTTGATGGAAAAAGAAATATTTTGTTAAATGCGTTACAAGATTAGGAATCTTGAAGGGAATTATTAGACATTAATGGTGTTACAATCCAATTAATTTAGGTCTAGGGGGGGCTGACAGCAATCAAATGATGGTAAAAAAGATAAAACATTTTTACAGTTAAGTTAAAACTAATAAATTCATTGATTGTATTACTTTTAAGCTGTTTTATTTTAACAGATTTTCAAAGATCTGCCAAAACCAATCATTCAAAAGATTGCACAATTATCATTTTGTAGATTGGAAAAATGGACTCACCATCATTATCGTCGTAGCACGGTTACAATTTTTAAACACAAATGTTGCAGCAGTACATGTTTACAGACATCAACAATTTTGATTAATGGCAGTTCTCCTTTAGACTTTTTTTAAACTTTCAAAATCTTTGACACCAAATTTTAAAGGCATTTTAGTTTTAAAAACAACAATAAAACTCCTGAGTCACAAGTGTAAGCTTTTTATAGAAAAATAAATAACAGTTTGAACACTTTCCTTGATATCATGTCAAAGATAAGGTTATCAATCATTCATATCCAAGTCACTGAAATATTGATGAATTGAGTTCAGTTTGTTCCAGACCTGATCATTAAATTTATGTTTTTATTCATTCGTCCTTCAATAACAGGGTCAACATGGTCCTGTGGGTCCCCAAGGCTTCACAGGGCCCCCGGGGAGAGTTGGAGATCCAGGCATCCAAGGGCCAAAGGGCCACAATGGTGAAACCGGCCGTAGTGGCGCCCTTGGGCCCAAAGGAAATATGGTAAATTCGCCTTAAAAAAAACAAAAGCTGCAGATGTAGGTTTAATCATCATGGCCAAATTATTTTTCTTTAGGGAATGACAGGTGTACCTGGCTTCTCTGGAAACAACGGAATCCCGGTAGGGGACATTTGCTGCGGGTGTCCTTAGAAAAGAGGCAAATTTAAATCGGCATTCCGTTTTTTTTAGGGTCATCCTGGACAACCGGGACCCAGAGGGAAGCCCGGCGCCGACGGCTGTAACGGAACAGTCGGGGAATCCGGAATCCCGGGTCTAGTTGGGCGTCAAGGAGCACCAGGATATTCCGTAAGTGTACCGCCACTGATGTTTTGCAAGTATGTACTTCCTGTCTTAAGTTTGCAGTTTCTCTCAGGGGCAACCAGGCAGGAAAGGGGAGAAGGGTGACACCTTGGATGTGACCGTGTACATGCAGAGATTCAGGGTGAGAAGTACAGCATGTGAAATATTTGACCAATCCTATATTGCTCCAACTGAATCAGATTTTATCATCTCTATACAGGGCGAGCTAGGCATACCAGGACTATATGGACCATTTGTAAGACTCAGTTTTTGTATTTGTACGTATTCATGATACATGATGTTAAATGGACAGTGGTAGTGTTTATATGAAAACCATGACTGAAATCAGCAATACCTGAGATTTGGTTGAGATCACTTTTAAGTTACCATATTCTCTCGCCTATAAGCCATATTTGTGAATCAAAAAAAATGATGCCTGAATCAAGGATAACGCTTATATGCGTACAAGACTTACAGCATTACTATACTCTTTTTCACCAGTAGATGTCGCCAAATTAACATTTACGATTTGTTGCTTATTTTCTGTTTTGCAGTAAGAAAACAACCATTACTGGATGATTTACTAACTTCGTTATGATATTGACCCTAATAATGTGCTTTTGATTCATACAGTATCTCAGAAATACCATGCGCGATGATTTTTCTTAAGATTTTCCCTTCAAAGTAACTCATTTGTACTCGTTATTAAAACCATGAATATGGAGGCGAAAATTGTGAAGGAGGGGGCGGCTAATACGGGAGAAATTGTAAAATTCAACGATTTTATGGCAATTTTAAGGGTCCGGCTTTACGCATTGGGGGGCGGGGTAGTGGGTGTGTTTATTGCGAGAAAATACAGTAAAGCAATACAAAAGCAACACAGAGAACAGTCTTTTGTCAGTGAACTCCAAGAACAGACCAAAACCTTTCAAATGCATCATGGACCATGAACGGTTTCAATGATAAAACTCGAATAAAATCTGTAAACCAGTAGTACAGTTGTCTCGTTATCATAACATGATATTTGACAGGGCCCCCCAGGAAACCGAGGATGGCCGGGAAACCCAGGGGTCCCAGGAACGAAGGTAATACAACAACAGTAATATGTATTTAAATGATAATTAATATGATCTAAACTAGCCACGTTTTTTTCCAGGGTCAACGAGGGGCACCGGGTCCTCCTGGACCAAAGGTTAGTCATGCTCAGAGTAGCTTAAGTTTGCAAGCCTTTGGACCCATTCGCTTGACTAGCTGTCTTCTGCATAGGCTGTGCAAAATATACTCAAGGGCATGAAGGGCGACCAGGGGGAGATAGGACCTCCAGGACCACCAGGAAACTCCACTCATCAACACACTCAGCCCCCATTTGGGCCACTTGTGGGTCTTTGCGTTCCATTTGCCTTTAAAAAAGTGTTTTATCTCTCTCCCTGCCATTGACAATCTGCTTAAATCTGTTTAGCACCAGTTTATCACTAATAGACGTCCAATTCATTTGATGCGGTTCATTCAATGCCATCTCCCTGTATTAAATGCATTGGACATCTATCGCTGTCAATGGCAGCCAATGAGTTCATTGTAAGGTGTTAAAAAATCCTGATCATTTTAGGGCCCTCGTGGAGCAAAGGGGTTTAAAGGAGAGCCAGGTGATGTGGTAGGTTCTCGCTAATACCTCACACAATTTATTCCTCTCATTCTATCGTTAGGGATCATTATTCTTCTTTAATTCCAGGCCGACAACAAGGGAGAAACTGGAATTACAGGCTTCGCGGGATCACGAGTAAGCAATCGATTGCATTTTCCTGTCAGAAATGACTTTGTCTTTAAAATCTGCATGGGATGTTGTTGTAGGGTCTACCTGGTGCACCTGGCCGGCCTGGTCCAAGGGTATGCTTGTATGACACATTTGATTAGGTGCTATGTTACAATGCAATAATGAGTCTCGCTTTCAGGGGAAAGTGGGAGAACAAGGGCCAGATGGAAGAGTGGGTTTAAAGGTAAATATTTTCATCTTTTGTGTGAGATTAAACATTAAATTTTATCAACGTGTTTCAAATTGCCTAATATATTTTCTTAGATTTGAGACGTGCGTAGGATTGTGGACATTCATTAATCGACAGACACCAAATTCAATCACTTTCATAACCTTGTTTGTGGTCGGACAAGCAGGCATTTTTATACAAACTAAACAAAATATCAAATGAGCAGCTATATATGAATGCATTCATTTCCATGCCATCTATTCTCATGTGGGTTGCAGGGTGCTAGAGATTGAGTCTGTTAACAATTGACATTAGGGGGGATACGCTGAGAATGGGCCAACCAGCAGCAAAAAAATACTATTTTTCTTTTGATTAACTCACATTTTTTCATAAAAAAAGGGGGAGTCCTTTTTATTTTGTTTTTATTTAAGTTTAAAAGAGAATGAGCTTTTTTGTTTTTTATCATTATTTATTCACCTGTATTTATTTTAAAAAAATGTGTTGTCTTTTTAAGCAAAAATGAAAAAAACTATTTGCATACTACCTTCATTCATTCATTTATGTTTAATTTTTGTTTTTAAACAAAGACAACAAAAGGAAAACACTATATTTTTAATGATTATTCCTTCATATTTTTCATTTTCTATAGTCCTCCATCTGTCCTTGAGGACAC
Source organism: Stigmatopora argus (assembly GCF_051989625.1). Lineage (NCBI taxonomy): Eukaryota > Metazoa > Chordata > Actinopteri > Syngnathiformes > Syngnathidae > Stigmatopora > Stigmatopora argus. The sequence continues at coordinate 6,520,166 of NC_135399.1, forward strand.
CAGAAATTCTATTACAATTTAATTTTAGCGAGAAACAGGAAGTCATTGCACATAATTTACGTTCACCCGCCACAAAAAATGATGTGCCAGGCAATTTATTTGTGGTGAATACATGAGTTGTACTAATTTTCTATCTTAGGGCGTGAGAGGTGAACCTGGAGAACTGCTTTCATCAGGAACTTGGCCCTGGTCTACTTCAGGTATATTCCATTTTACAGAAATAAAAATGGCCACATGATCATATTCATTTTATATTTCTTACCTTATAAGCTGGGCCCATTGGTGCCATCGGTGAGACGGGCCCCCAAGGTCCTAGGGGCCCGATAGGAGATCAAGGCATTCCTGGACCACCGGGCCGAAACGCTTCTTACACACAGCAACAAGGTTGAAGACAAATACCACATCACTTATTAACTCAACTCTCTCAGTGCCATTGACAATCACAGACATCCAATCATGTCATCATTTTTTTTATATTGAACTGGTGCTGTGCAATATTGTAAAAAATCACCTACAAGGATATGGCCAATTTTAAATCATGATAACCTCTTATTATTTGGTTAAAAAATACACAACAATTATGACAGCTTTCCTCCTTCTTCCTTTATTTTTGAATGTATAAATTGACCTACTACAAATTTTAAAGGTATCAAATAGTGATGCTACCTATAATTATCCAGCATAAGCATATGCAGCACAGTCCCATACATATTTCACTCTAGTTTAAAGATATGTAAATATCTACTTATTTATGTGACTGGTCATTTTGAACTTTAGGAATGATGTATTCATTCATTTTATGAACCGCTTATCCTCATAAGGGTCATCATGGCGGTGCTGGAGCCTAGCCCAGCTAATACGGGCATCAGGTGGGGGACACACCCTGAATCGGTGGGCAGCCCATCGCAGGGCACGAGGAGAGGGACAACCATTTATGCTCACACTAGTATCTAGGGGCAATTTAGAGTGTTGAACCAGCCTACCCTGCATGTTTTTAGAATGTGGGAGGAAACCAGAGTACCCAGAGAAAACCCTTTAGCCGCTGCCGGGGAGTACATGATAACTCTACACAGTGAGCACCCACCTGGGATCGAACCCTCGATCCCAGAACTGTGAGGCTGAAGCGCCAATCACTTGGCAGCCGGGCCGCCTGAAATTAAATTAATAAAATATAACTGATAATAAATAAATAAATTAATATTAATATTAGAACAAATTGTGTTATCTGCATGTACCGTTGGCAGTTAAGACTATATATATATATATATATATATATATATATATATATATACACATATACATTATATATACATATATATATATATATATATATATATATATATATATATATATATATATATATATATATACATATATATATATAATGTAGCAAGTGAGATTTATATTGCTCTTGTGATATATATTGTACAGTCCTACATTGAATAGGCATTAACTTTGGTATACTAAGAATTACAACAATGAACATGCTGCCTCAAGATTAAAACTAAATATGTTAATTCTTTCTTTGAACGGTCAGTGTTTGATTACGGCGGGCCATTCGGAAGAAAGGGGGAGTCGGGAGAGAAGGGCCAACAGGGAGAAAAAGGTCATCCTGCTATCAGTGCTGGGCCGCCGGGCAACCCTGGTCGCCCAGGTTCTCGCGGTCTTCCAGGGCCCAAAGGATCATGTGAGTAAAAAAAAATCTGCATTGTGTTACATCTGTTCATATTTCAACTGTAGCTAAAGATACAATTATTCTGCCTGACACATCAAGGGGAAGATTTCTTCAAGGGATCTCCTGGTGGCAGAGGAAGGCCTGGAAATGCTGGTTTCAAGGGAGTCAAAGGTTCTATTTAACTCCTTTCCTTGAATAAAATAGCCGAGAGTCCAATTTAATTTAAATGTGTTGTTTTTTTGCCTCTAGGTGATCATGGCCAATGTGAATGCACCGTTAACAACTCCCCAGCAGGGCCAGTTGGGCCGGTTGGTGACTCCGGTGACCCAGGAATGACTGGAGAGTTTGGACAGGGGGGTGACATTGGCAGCCCTGGACCCTCGGGATTGGATGGATTACCAGTAAGAGAAGTCAGGGATTGTTTACGTTTCTTCTCATTTCTCATGATGGTTTCTTCTCACAGGGTACTCGTGGGTTCGCTGGGGTGCCAGGTCCAAAAGGCAGAAAAGGGGACACAGCTGTGGCCACACAGAAAGGTGAACTTCATTGATTTGCTACATGGTTTGCAAACCAACCTCAACAGCATCTCCAATGATTTTAGCCAAGTAGCATTCTCTCTTTTGTCTCAGTTGCTTCAAAACTAGACTAATCATAATGTTCTCAGGCTATCGTGGAGACTCTGGACTTCAAGGGAAGGATGGTGAACTTGGTCCGCAAGGATTTCCGGGCCGCGTTGGTTTGCCTGGGTTTCCTGGGAATCAAGGACTTCCGGTGAGTTCAGTAGTTAACTTATCACCAAAATAGACATCAAGCATCTGCTCGGGACAGTGATCGATGGTGTCCATCATGCGAACAGGGAGATGATTCCAAAGGAGAGAGAGGAGAAAAAGGTTTCTCTGGAGTGCCAGGTCGAAATGGCGCACCTGGACTCATAGGAGAGCCAGGTCTAGATATTGAGGGCATCAAAGGCCAGTCTGGTTTATCCGGTGATGCTGGGTTTGATGGTTATCCTGGAGTTGCAGGAACACCTGGTAGCCCAGGTAAGAGACTTCTAATTGATTTTTTTTACTCGGACACTTCACTATCTCATCTTCTTTTTACTAAATCTTTACACTTTATTAATCCTCATAAAAGCTATTTTCTTTTTTTTTGCAAAGCATTGCTTTTGAAAAGAGTATTTATGGCTTTTGAATTTTAAAAAAAGATGCATGATGAATTTATTTACTATTTTACTGTTACTTTTTCTTCTGGCCATACAGTTGACAACTTTGTTGCAGGGCCTGCAGCCAACAAACCAGCTCGGGCAGGGCTTGTTTGCAAAATAATGCTTGTGCTATTTTTTTGAATAACTCTTGTTCCGAATGCTTCTCTGGTTCTGTCTCTTCTGCGACTGAAAGGCGGCTGCATTCCAACTGGCGATGGAGGACAATGGGATGTAACAGGTAGTGGGCATAATGATGTTTTCCAATGTCTTTGTGCTTTGCCTTGTGTGCATGATTCTTGTGACAATTGAACTGCTTTTTTTGTGGTAGGACAACTGTGGAAAGAGCTAATGTAAAGAATATTCTTGTATATCTTTAAACACTATCCACGCTGGGCACCGGTCAAAGTCACCATAATTTTAGTTGCACAGTTAGCTCTGTATATAGTCATGATAAACAATACATTAATAGGCTGTGTTCTCATTGTTACTCTCTTACTAGGTCCTTGTGGCAGTTTTCCAGGAGAACCTGGACTACCTGGTTCTCCAGGACCCAGAGGCTTACCTGGCCTCACAGGTAAAGAATACCAAAGTGGTCTTGCCTTTGGACGAATTAAATTTACAATTGCTTTCTATCATAAACCTTCAGGTCTTCAGGGTGAAAAGGGCCTATCAGGTCTCTTTGGACTCAATGGGGTAAATGGAGAAAGAGGAGACTATGGTCCCGGTGGCCTCCCTGGACCGCCAGGTCACATACGAGAGCTATGAAAGCTAATAATGACTCGACTGGACATATTTCCATGTTAACCAGAATGATCTTTTATGATAGGTTTTTCTGGGCCACGGGGTAACTTGGGCTTGCCTGGTGGAAAAGGGTCAGTTGGATTTCCAGGTGTGCCCGGGTTGACAGGACGGAATGGACAACCTGGAGAAAAAGGACTCCACGGTGACATACTGGGTGCACTGCCTGGACCCCCTGGTGACCCAGGACTGTTTGGTCTTCAAGGAATCAAGGGATTTGCCGGCGATCAAGGAGAAGCAGGCTATCCAGGTAAGTACATTTCTCATTAAATAGCGAAACATGAATAAGAATGTGAAAACCACCGTTAATAAGGACTACATTATTTGGTCACCTTCGTAGGTTTTGATTGAATTCACCATTTAAATCTGTTTGTCGTTACAGGAATGGAAGGTGCGCCTGGTATGATTGGCTCCAAAGGCAACATTGGGCCTCCAGGCCTGCAGGGAGTGGAGGGAATTCCTGGAGCGCCTGGCAGTTACGGCTACCCGGGTGATCCCGGCAATACTGGTCCACCAGGGCCCCAGGGTGTTATTGGACAACCAGGTGACGCATGAAGAGCTCATATTTTGAAAATCTCCTTATGCATATCTAATGGACCTCCTATGTAATGTACTTCACTCATCCTGAACTACAGGATTCACTGGTGAAAGGGGCACAGAAGGAACACCAGGAGCTCCAGGCCCATTGGGGATAAAAGGGTTACCAGGGAAACCAGGTAGCTTTGGGGTCCCCGGGGAGAACGGCTCACCTGGTATTATTGGAAGGGCTGGGCCAGATGGAAGACAAGGAGCTTCAGGAATGAAAGGTCACTACCAAAGTTGTTTAGTTCAGTAACACACCTCAATATCCAGGATTTGATCATTTTACTGAACCAATATTTCTCAATTTCAAGGCTACAAAGGGTCCAGTGGCATGTCAGGCTTTGGTGGTGTCCCTGGGAATACGGGTGTGAAAGGAGAAGGCGGAATAAATGGAGGCACTGGGCAGCCAGGACAAATTGGCCCTAAAGGAATGACCGGAAAATCTGGTGAAAAAGGTGATCGACCCATCTTTTTTAAAATATGATCTTAACATTACTAGAAAGACTGATTTAATTGTTGTTTGCTAGGTGACCGTGGCTTAGTGGGCCCACCTGGCGAGAAGCCAGACATTCCTAAACAGGAAATTGTCAAGATGAAAGGAATCAAGGGAGAAATTGGAACATTAGGAAATCAAGGCTTCGTCGGACCAAGAGGTTAATCAGATGCTCGTCATTGCCCGAATCTGATTTACGTGTTCTTACTCTCACACTAACTGATTATCACAGGCGCAAAGGGTCTCCCTGGTGTTCCGGGTCGTGGGGGAATTCATGGCTTTCCAGGAGAGCCCGGTCTTGAAAAGGGTTTACAAGGGGACACGGGTGCACAGGGACTCCCAGGTCTCAAAGGAATGCCAGGCTATCCCGGGAATCAAGGAATTTCTGGCTTCGATGGGATGACTGGTAAAAAGGTGAGGAGATTTAAGCTGTCAGAAGTTTAGAATATCGTCAGTTATTTAATTGTATATCCCTGTCCTTTTGGATCATGTTCCTCTTTATAGGGAGTCAAAGGAAGGCCTGGTGCCTATGGTGCATCAGGGGAAACGGGCAAGAAGGGAATCAAAGGTAGAAGCTGCAATGCATGTTGACAAATAGCTCATAATAACGTGATCTTTTCTTTATTTGAGGTGAACACGGCATGCGCATAGACATTCCAGGAGCAACTGGACTGAGAGGAGAGGTTGGTCCTTTAGGAGACTCCGGTATGACAAACTTCAATTCATACCAAAACAAATTTAGTGCTTATTTGCATTTCTGTGGTTTACTTTACACTGTCTAATATCATTCCATTAGGACAAAAAGGAGTAGCTGGAGTGGCTGGAGAAAGGGGATTCCCTGGTTTTGAAGGTATCGAAGGAAAAAGAGGACAACTAGGTGATCGAGGAGATGTAGGGGTTCCCGGTAAGAAGTTCAACATCATGCTGCATTCAGACTGGCTGTTTTTTTTCCGTTGCGTGATGGGTTTCCATAAAGAGTCATTTCAGTAGCCCAAGCCGAAACATTCCTCAACGTCCAGTCAACAAATTTCCAAAGAAAGATTAAAGGAAAAAATTAGGTCAAATAGTCAAATATTAGGAGATTGAAATCGCAATACTACAAGAATGAAGTCACGCATTTTAATTTTACAAGATTTAAACCATAATGTTATGAGATTTAAGTTGTTTTTTGTTGGTATTTACTGTACATGAACTGGAAGTTGTTTGGTTTCATGAACCGAGACTTTTCGCATCATAAGGTCTGTATCAAAACAAAACGACTTTTGGCAAAACATTTGGAGATTTAAGTAATATTAGGATAAAAAAAGTGATAAAATTATGAGGTTTAAGTCATTCATTCATTTTCTGAACTGATTTATTCCTTACATGAATCAAAAGATGTTCTGGGTACGTGGACATCAACTTTCAGCAACGTAAATGGGCGGAGCGTGAGCGATGTGTAACCAGCCGGTCTGAACACAGCATTACATTTGTATTTTTATTTCTCCCTAAATTATGTAGAAAATTTAGTCCATAAAATGATTTTCAACAAATATAGGTTTCGATGGGCTGAAAGGAACGCCTGGAAACAAAGGTCTGAAGGGTTTTTCTGGGATACCGGGAAAAGTGGGGCAACCAGGTTTCGAAGGCGGTCAAGGAATAAAAGGTAAGAGAATCCAATTAACTCCCTTTAATTCATTTTATGATGATAACTTTGGCATTTTCACAATTTGTTTGCTAATGTCTGCAGGTTTACCTGGTCTGATTGGGCTTTATGGATTAGATGGACTGAAAGGACAAAGGGGTGTCCCTGGAATCACAGGTATTTTTGTAGAAAGGTTTATCATTAAAAATTCATAACCAATGCTCTAGGAAATGAAAAAAATAATTCTCCAACATTCAAAATTTGAGTAGTGTTTGAAGGTGGTGATCAATTCTTTTGGTTCCAATCAGGTTTGGATACCACTGGACCATCTGGAGATCCAGGACTCAAAGGAGAGAAGGGTGAAGATGGAAGCCCCAACGACCAGGCAGGGGTGCCAGGGTTTGCCGGTTCAAAAGGCTTCCAAGGAGAGGATGGTACGTTTCTCTGCTACTTAGTCAGCTCCAAAATGTACCTTTGATTCACTAGACTAAAGACCATTTTTGTTTGTTCTCTGTCCAGGTGTCCAAGGTCAACCTGGACCATCAGGAATCCGTGGGCCAAGAGGTCCAGATGCGAAACCAGAGAAACCGGGGCCGCCTGGGAATAAGGGATTCCATGGCTCTCAAGGACTGCAGGGTGAGTGCATGTTGTACTAGTTGAAGAACCATATATATGTATAATTAGCATTACTATTTACCCAAATTTTAGAGGTCATACCAAATGCTCTGATTGAGTTTAAAAACAGGGCTAATACAACTCAATTATGTTTTGCTCAGGTTTCCCTGGACCCAGAGGTGTCCCTGGTACTAATGCCTTTCCTGGAGAAAAGGGTACACCTGGAATACTTGGCTATCCTGGAGTCCCCGGCAGGAAAGGGTTCACAGGAGAACAAGGTCAAGGTGGATATAGGGGACCAAATGGAATTTCTGGGAAGAAAGGTACAAAAAAAATTATTCATTCATTATCTTTAACGCTTGTCCTCACAATGGTTGCGGGGTGTGCTTGTGCCGAAACCCATTGACTTCGGGCACCTGGCGAACATCACCCTAATTGGTGGCCAGCCAATTGCAGAGCACAAAGAGACAGACAACCATTCACACTCACACTCATACCTAAGGGCAATTTAGAGTGTTCAATCAACCTAACCTGCATGTTTTTTAGATCTGGGAGGAAGGCAGAGTACCCGTAGAAAACCCTAGCAAGCGTAGGAAGAACATGTACCAACTCCACACAGGAAAGTCTGAACCTGGGAACCCTCAATCTCAGAAGAGTTAGGCCAACGTGCTAATCACTCGCCCACCGGGTCGCCCAGAATTCTTTAATTGCAAAAATTACAAACAGGATACTTGGAGTAATCTCATCTCATCTAATTTCTGAAACGCTTTATCCTCACTAGGGTTGCGGGGGGTGCTGGAGCCTATCCCAGCTGACTTCAGGCCAGAGGCGGGGGACACCCTGAATTGGTGGCCAGCCAATCGCAGGGCACAAGGAGACAAACAACCGTTCATGCTCACACTCATACCTAGGGGCAATTTAGAGTGTCCAATCAGCCTACCATGCATGCCTTTGGAATGTGGGAGGAAACCGGAGTACTCGAAGAAAACCCACGCATGCCCAGGGAGAACATGCAAACTCCACACAGGTGGACCAACCTGGATTTGAACCCAGCTCTCCCACTCTGAGGCTGACACGCTAACCACTCATCCGCCGGGCCGCCCCTTGGAGTAATCTGCAGTTTTTTTACAGGTAACAAAGGAGATCAAGGTTCAATGGGCATTCATGGTCTTATTGGGATCAAGGGAGAAAGAGGACCATATGGGCCTAAAGGGGATTCCGGACCCCCAGGTAACTCATGAACCCAAGAGATTAGGTCTTCCTTTTGGCGAGATACCATAATCTGTTTGGCCCACAGGTTTGCGTGGGTTGCCGGGAAGCCAGGGTCCACCTTCAGTGCCCAACATTGTCCCAGGAGAGAGGGGCCTGCCTGGAGCACAGGGAATTCAAGGACCAAGAGGCATCCAAGGGGAAACAGGGCCACGGGGACCACCAGGGGATAATGGTTAGTTTTTTATTTAGATGAGCTAGCAGAATTAACAAGCTTTGTTATTTTTCAGGTTTTATTGGGCCCATTGGGCATAAGGGCATGCCTGGAATATCCGGAAGACCAGGAACACCTGGATTCCGTGGGGAGGTCGGTCAAGTGGGCCACGGTGGCCTGCAAGGCATGCAAGGTACGTCTGGTCGGCACAAGGCAGACGAGGATTAGTCTTAATTAGCCCTGGATTAAAGGTTTTATGGAAGGAACAGATTAGTAAGTAAAATTAATTTGTTTCATTCTTGTTTTGCAAATTTTTGAGCGCTGTAAACGATCAACAGATAGTACCAATATAATTAGTACTCCATGAATGAATTTTTAAGCATGAGTATTAAAGCGAAAGTTTTTATTATCTTTGTCCAAAGGTGGTCCGGGTAAACCGGGTCTCCCAGGCCGAGCTGGCATGCCAGGACGCAGCGTCTCCGTGGGTTATTTGCTGGTCAAGCACAGCCAGTCCGAGCAGACTCCCATGTGCCCCGTGGGGATGTCAAAAATTTGGGATGGATACAGTCTTTTGTATCTGGAAGGCCAGGAAAAGGCTCACAATCAGGATCTCGGTAAGGCTCGGTGTAGGCAACAAATTCCTGAAATCATTGCGCCTTACCTTTGCAATGTTCTCCCCAGGCTTGGCCGGCTCATGCCTGCCACGCTTCAGCATCATGCCCTTCCTCTACTGCAACCCTGGAGACATCTGCTACTACGCTAGCAGGAATGACAAGTCCTACTGGTTGTCAACCACTGCCCCACTACCCATGATGCCTGTGGAGGAAGGCGACATCAAACCTTACATCAGCCGCTGCTCGGTTTGCGAGGCACCGTCGGTCGCCATCGCCGTGCACAGTCAGGATATCACCATCCCGCAGTGTCCCGCCGGATGGCGCAGCCTGTGGATCGGCTACTCGTTCTTAATGGTGAGTAGCATGTGATCCAACGCTATGTGACGACCAGACAAACAACTACTCAATGACCGCTTCCCCGCAGCATACTGCGGCCGGAAATGAAGGTGGAGGTCAGTCCCTGTCTTCGCCCGGATCATGCCTGGAGGACTTCCGGACGTCGCCATTCATCGAGTGCAACGGCGCCAAAGGCACGTGCCATTACTTTGCCAACAAGCACAGCTTCTGGTTGACCTCTATTGACCAGTCTTTCCATTCCGAGCCGGCATCAGAGACGATCAAAGCGGGGCAGCTCCTGTCGCGAATTAGCCGCTGCCAGGTCTGCATGAAGAACTTGTGAAAGGATATTCTGAAATGACAAAACAGCCCCGCCGGAGCCGCGAAACTCATTTATGCAATGACTGTTGGGTGCCTTGAGAATCAAGTATTTTTGTGTGAAATGTGTAATGGTGCTTCATGGTTTAACTTATTACCTCAGGCAACACAGAGACTGATTATTGCTACTATTGCACTGCACCTAGCCTTATCCTACTCAAAGCCACTAACTGCTTCATCACACATTATTGGTTAAGCTTTAAATTACTTTCAATGAGTCGTTTCCATGTCATGTGTATTTCTTCCAGTAGTTACAGCTGTTATGTTAATTGCCATTCTGCACTGATTCCTTTTTTTCATATTTTTGAGTATGGGAGTGCCTACTCTCGGTCGCAACAGTATGGCTATACACAAATCATGTTTAGATGCCAGAAGGATGTGAATTTAATAACATGACTGGCACATGTCTGAAATGCACTGATAGAATTTGGGCAGGAGGGTTGCTAATTGCTTGCAAAATTTTATCGCATAGTTATCCTAACCGCATTTCCATTTCCTCTTGGTTTTTGCAAAAACTAAATTTTGCAATGAGAAAACTTCTAATGGAAATGCATGCATTTAGAAAAGACAAAAAAAACAATCGTCGCAAAATATAGCTTCTACTTTTCTATGGAGAGGTATATCAGATATCAAAATACATCAAAATTGCAACACTTTTTTTGTAATGATACACCACAAGTCGCAGCAAGTCTTGTGCCTTTAGTAAAATCTTGCGTATGAAACATCAAGAGTGGCACGATGCTTTAAAAAAAAAAAAAACATCCTTCAAGAAAAAGTACTTTTCCAGAATTTGGGGAAATATCACATTACGCTTTGCAAAAAACAAAAGAAAAGGAAGCGTCTGTTGATTTTCCTTGCAAACTCATATTTCTATCAATTTTGATTATTTTAGGCAATTTCTTTCTAAATCGCTTTGACAAATTATACCATCCACTTCCAATCAATGGGGACGGGTTCGTTTCCAGCCCATTGGCAATGCCTATTCAAAACTGAGGAGGAAAGTATTTCTAGGCTAACTTACCAAATCAGCTAATGATTAATTCAACTCCAATTTCAGGTCGGTAAAACATAAACGGACTCGGTCCAAGGTCCTTGGGTAACCTTTTATATCTAGTAGATCAGTGAACAATTATATAAAGTCCTCCAAGCACCTAATGCCAAGGTTGAAAATGTTTTTTTTGTATTATACATATTATTTTTGGGAATGGTGGACCAGATTAAATGTTACTTACAATACATGGTTAATTTTATCCCACTTGTCTGAAAACACACCGGATAGCTGCTGGTCAAACACTAGTTCCTTTAATTACATTATTATTGCAATATAAGGTCAAAAAAATTAAACATTTCTACAAAACATGGTGTGATTTCATGAACAAACCGACACAAAATAAAATTCTTTATTATTATGACACTTGGGTTAAGAACTATATATAAATCTCAAAAAGGTAACACAAGATTTAAGTCTGATCGATAAAAACATTCTAATTTCAATATTATTATAGACATTATATAACACTTGGTGCTGTTAAGTTTACAAAATGCATCACAGTATCAGAAGTTTGATCACAGTTTGACCATTGACGGTGAACAAAGTCCCATCTATTTGGATTGGGAATATTTGCTATCACCGTCAAACATGATAATTCATTGCCAGTTCTTCCGGTTGAATGCCAGCGAATGAGTAAATTCACAGATGAAGGGATTCCGTTATTACTTGACAACTTCCTGGGGTAGTTTTGGTGAGGTACTAGCAGCAGCGCGATCGTCCCCGCTTGCCGCCGCCCCCCCTGCAAACTTCCAAATCCACAGTAGCGGACTCCAGTTCCTCATTCCTCTTCCTCAAAATGGAGGGCAGCACCAGGTCAAAAAGCTCTTCGAAGAGAGCATCCACATTGTAGCCGGTCTTGGCGCTGGTTTCGAAGCACATCTTCTCCGCCGGCAAGCTGACCTTTTCCTCTGAGCCCTTGTAGCGAAGGATGCGCCCGTAGAACGCCAAGGCGTCTTCGCGGGTGACTTGTTTCTGGCAGGTGGCGGCGGGGACGCAGACGGGCGGCGTGGAGCAAGCGGGCAATACGTCCTCGGACTCTGTTTCCGTCATGTCGGGAGGTAGTCGGACGTCAGTGTTCGTCAGGTCGGCCTTGTTGCCCACCACGGCGTAAATGCAGTCGTGGTTGGCCGTGTCCGTCAAGGGGAGGAAACGCTCCTCCAGCTCAGCCAGGCTATGCCAGTTGGTGACATCGTAAGTGAGGATGACGGCGGCCGCACCACGACAGTACATGGAGCCTAGGCCGTGGAACTGTTCCCGGCCTGTAAAGACAGGAGACACTACCTCAGACAATAATATAAAAGTAGCAATTCCAACTGTTTGCCCCCACCTGACAATTATAAAAACTTTGTAACATAGCCTTAAAGCTAATGCTGTGCGATATTGATTTTTTTTTAATTATATATACTATAACCGACATGGGCTATTTTACATCACAATATCAGTATGCCATAATAAAATAGATTATTGATTTTTTGCTGAAAAGTATATACAACAACTATGACAGTTTTTCTCCCACTAACTTTGTTTTGAATAGAGATTAAACTGACCTGCCACAAATCCATTAAGTAGTGGCGGCCCCTGAGAGGATAAACCGAAAGCCCACCACCGGTGTTGCAACCTAAAACTATACAGGGTCGTAATTAGAAACAGCATAAATATTTCTCTTGAATTGTAAAGCTATCTTCAATTTCCACAAATACGTGTGATTAGTGGTTTTGACTTTCGGTGCAAATGTTGTCGAGGTGGGATGAGGAAGCTGAGAAAGCTCTAGTCCCATTACCACCAAATGGCGCGTTTGAAGTGTCCAAGATCAGTGCATCGCTTAACGAGCAATTGTCACTGCTTTGTGTCACACAAGACAGCTTTAAGAAGGCAGAGAGAGAGAGAAAGCCTTAAGTTCTCATTAAAAGATCAGATGTTTCACGAACAATGACCTCTAATAATAAAAGTATTGCACGCCCGCAATGTGAGTATTACGCGTGCCCACATCGCGATTCCGCGGTATAAACGAGACATCCTTCAAGCCTAACGGATATTATTAAGTCTTAAACCACTGATAATGCGGAAAATACTGTTTAATTCAGAGCCACTGACCATGACAGATAAGAAGTGGGAGGGGGCCAAAGAGTTCAACATAAACATGCAAATAGACTTGAACAGTGGTGCATGTATGAGTAATAATAGGTATTAATGAAATTGCAAGGAAGGGCAAAGATTTTGGGATATTTGTGTTTAACATTTGGCAATAATGGTGCCAAAAAGTATTGATAGTATTGACCATTTGTGAAAAACATTTTCTGAAAATACTGGCTTCCATTGGTTTTTTGTTCAATGTCGTGTCAAAGAAATGAAACTAAAATTAAAAAAAGGTAAATAAATATAAATTTAGAAATAAAACCAAGCATAATGCAAATAAATCTTAAATACGCAGACATTTTTATGCCATTCAAAATGTATTTAGCTTGTATATGTGGGATATGGAGTGCTTTAAGAAGAAAAACATTGCTTCAGGAATTTCAAGTCATCATCCAAAAACAAAAACTGAAATTAAATGGTTAAATGGTTGAGCACTTATGCATGCCAGCTTTACTTGACCTCATGTAACCGCTAGAATTTCCTTACTTTCCATTGAGCACAAATAATCACGCACCTGAATGAGTCTGTTGACTTTACTGGAAGAGAAGTGAAGTGAGTAACCTTTGCATTTTCCCTGGTTTGCATCATGATTGCTTTCTTGAGAAATAGTAACTCAAAAATGTATTTTTGCTGGAAATGAAACTCTACTGACTCATAATTACACCATCAAAAAGCCTACTTTCATTTATACGTTCTGTATTAATCGGTTAGTCTGGCATTCTTAGCTCATTGGCTGCCATTAAAGCCCATCATTAGTCGATTTAGTATTTAAACCAAAACATGATTGTACAATTATGTGGCGTCCAATCATTCCATCTGTGAATTTTAATGAGTTTATCACTAGTAGACATCCAATCAATTTAAAGTGTTAGAGAGGCATTGAATGAATGTTTGTCCGTTAATTCCTTCAAGTTTAAATGGATTGTCTATAATTGTCAATGGCAGTCCAATAAGGAACAGAAGAAAATATCGTTATTTTAGTACTTCCTTATTTTAAGATTTCTTTTTCAACATTTTTTATTTAGTCTTTTTTCATTTGTATTTATTTATATCAATTGTACAACATTTATTTAGATTTTTTTTCATTTATTTGAACTTAATTCCAACCATCTTTTTCATTTTACGTTCTTCATTTTTATTCAGTTCACTTTTTATTCATTTCATTCTGGCACTTGAAATAAGATTTAAAATGAAGTAGTATCCAAGTAAACAAAATTTGAAAATGTAATTAAATATCATCATACTGAAATAAGATTTAATGACATCTTTCATTCCCATCACAGATTTAATAAATGACTCTACTCACACTACTGAGTCAATTCTAACCAATTTCACCTAATGAAACAAACTAATTCATATTCATTCAATGTCCCTCGCTCTTTCGCCATCCAAGCGTCTACATGGCAATAATTTCCTGGAATTTTTCATACTTGTGAAGGTATTCTCCTAACGATAAGGTTGTTAAATTAGCTAGCTGAGGCATAAAGTCTTCCGGTCATGACAGCATCATGTGACGATGAAGAGGAACTGGGCAAGATCCTTAAAAAAAAGGACCACGTTGAGTTGTCAGCTGTATAAATGAAAAGGCCGGACGAGCGGCTTGTTTGTTTTCAAAATATCCCACAGTCAAAGCGACCTGATAAACCAGAACATAACTCTTGATAGGGGTCAAACAGGAAGTCACTCTCCACTTATCTTGCCTTAGTCGTGTATTTTTCGAAATCATGTTTACATAGCAGTGCATGTAAGGACTGATGTCACGTCACGGCAGACACGTTCGGTCAACATCGTGACGAGGCGGAATTATCTTTCAGATTGGGGACAGAAGTCCTATGTCAAAGCAAATGGCATCTTGAATAATCAATTGGCAAAAGGAGCAAAAGTGGACAATAATGTTCTGTTTCCAGCTATTGAGGCGGAATTTTATTTACATAAATTTAGAGTTAAATTCCGATGTTGACAGTAGGACAACTAACACTAACAGAGATGGAATTTCAACACTTCAGCATTTTAGTCACTGTAATTATCTGATCTGTAGTCCTCCATGGAAATAAACTATTCTATCCTTTAATAAACAGTCATTGAAAACATATTTTGCGATACATTTTAATGCAAAATAGTTGTTTAGCTGACAATTTTTATTCTGCTTATATCACAAATTGTAGCTATATTTTTATATGTACACTGATTGGCCATTTTACATCTCACTTATATCAGCACGTGGCAATTCTTTTTTTTTTTTAATGAACAGTGATCAACCTAAAAAATCCTGTTAATGTAAAACCTAGTTTTACCTATGTGTTCCTACAGTTTTCAACAAAAATCTTACAAATTCTATACAGTTTAAGACCTCATATAACATGATTTAATGTTAAATTCTGGGCACGTTTGACAGCCACCCTCAATATTTTAAAATGAACTACGACCATCGGGTTCACTCCCTAAATGTCTCATCAGCTCAGAGACATGAACAGAACAGCAGATCAGGATGCCCTAACAATAAATCCACAATTAATGGAATTAGTAATTATTCTTTTTTTACTTCAGTAATCAGTCAATGGGCATCTTTTGGGGGAAACCCCCTACAATCATAATAAAACCTAGCTCTAAAGTAAGTACATTACCTGTATTCCCGGAGTCAGCTGGGATAGGCTCCAGCACCCCCGCGACCCGAGTGAAGATAAAGCGGTTCAGAAAATGCGATGAGATGAGATAACAACAGGTAACATTTTTGAGGTTCTAAGGTTGCCAAGAGCTCCATTCCATCAAAAATTAAATAAAAATAAAAATAATAATAATAATGCGGCTCCAGTTTCTTACCTAGGTCTACAATGTCTTGTGTGTCTTATGTCAGTCTAGCTACTGCAACCAAGAACTTTCCCGAATATGGGATGAAATAAAATTCTAATCTAATATAATCTAAAAATAATAATAAAACATTAGAGCAGCAAGATTACCGGCTGTGTCCCAGATGGAGACGTTGTAGGGTCCCCACTGTTTGAGGAAGAACGCCCCTCCGACGGTGCTGACCGTGTCCTTGAACTTCCTCTCCGTGTACCTGTGGAGAAGAGACGTCTTGCCCACATTCATGTCCCCCAGGAGCACTACCTTCACGTCAGGCTTCCTCATTTTCGAAGACTCGGGCATGGTTGCCGGAGTCACGGCGCGTTATAGACAATAGCGTCTAGATTTTAAAAATCGCGTTTGCCAAGAGGATCAGAGCCATTTCTCAGCTGACAAAGTTGAAGAAGTTGGCAAAGATTGTTCCTCATCCTGAAATCTGCGCTCGGACTTTTGAGTGGTCGAGACGAGAAGAGAGGTAGAACAGGAAGTGCATGGCAGGAACTTTGTCCTCATTTTGGGCTCGCAGGTTCCAGGCTAAAGTGGCTAATCTGGCCAATGAGGCTAATTTTACATAATCTCTACCACTAATATTTAAATAAATATGATAAAATGCTATAATGATTAAAAATAATATAACAATGACCCTTATTAGAGGGTATATATATATATATATATATATATATATATATATATATATATATATATATATATATATATATATAAACTGTATATTATTTTTTATATATTTTTTTAATAGGCTTCTTTGTGGTGACACCTCACGTTAGTGATGTCAGGCTCATACTCATCTAGGGGCAATTTAGAGTGTACAATACCAGGCTACCATGCACATTTTTGGAATGTGTGAGGAAACCGGAGTACCCGGAGAAACCCACGCAAGCCCGGGTCGGTCCACCTGTATGGTGTTTGCATGTTCTCCCCGGGCTTGCGTGGGTTATTCCGGGTACTCCGGTTTCCTCACACATTCCAAAATTGTGTACGGTAGCCTGGTATTGTACACTCTAAATTGCCCCTAGATGAGTGTGAGCCTGACATCACTGACGTGAGGTGTCATCACAAAGAAGCCTATTAAAAAAAAAAAATACAGTTTCGAATTTATTCTACACTATCTCTTATTATAAAACATCAAATAATAACAAATTAATGTATTATTGTTCCGTGTCTGATTGCATCAAGTGGTTGCCAAGATATGGCCGTGTTGGAGTGGATACAGGATTTTCCGCGTAGCACTTGAAGGCATCGTGAACTATTTCTTCCTGTATTGCTGTGACCAAGAAAAGCCTCATGACCCGGCGTATTTGTGCACAATTGACATCATTGATACGAAGAGGGAGTTTAGGTAAGCAGAGTGAATTACGCAGTTCGAGTCCCTTTTTGTTGAAAACCCCAGTGTATCGGCGGCTAGCATGACAGTCGATGAACGACAGTTGCAGCCCGTTCAGACATTCGCCTTCTTGTTTGCCACCATAACTCTGTCCATTCTCGCCGCAATCTTCTGTTTACACGTGGAAGGTAAAGTGAGACCAGCTGTTTAATTAGTCTAACTTTCGTATTAAGGCTTTTAATATATTTTTTAATTCACTCAACGTGTTTTTTTTTTATTTCGGCGTCAATATTGACAGCTTCCGTCCTTGTTGTTTGCTCGGTATTGTGAGACGGAGGTGTTTAGGACCCCGTTGACACCAGGGGGTTGATGTGGGCCGTCTTCATCTGAAGACCGATCAGAGGTCAGTTTCGTAAATTCTCCAAAATGAGGCTAAAGACAGGGATAGGGTTTGAGAGCTGGTCCTTGTTCAGTTTGACCGAAACTTCCAAGCTTGGCATTTTTGCGAGCGACGTAAAGGGATAAAAACATGGCAAGGTTTTAGCTGGAACACCGCCATTCGGTGGGTAAACGCTCCCCCCCGATTGAACAATACGCCCGCTTCCAGCATTTGAATCCACTCGAACGGTCGGATAGTGACCCCGCCAGAGGGTGTTAGGAGCCGACGCGCAGGTTACGAAGCAGGCCGGACAACCATCGAGATTCGACTATGCTCCTCAACAACACGACGCGAGGGTTCCTTTGGTCGGACGCCGAGACCAGGACGTTGCTAAACATCTGGGGGGAGCAAGACGTCCAGGAGGCGCTGGACGGGAACTTCCGCAACAGCTTCGTGTACCGCGACGTGTCCCGGCGGCTGGCCGCGATGGGCTTCGAACGCACGCCGGAGCAGTGCAGGGTGCGCATCAAGAGCCTCAAACGCCAATATTTGCTGGCCAAGGAGGGCAATCTGCGTAACAACAGGCAGTACCACAAGATCGCCAAGTTCTACGACACCATGGAGAGGATTCTGAGCAACCGGCCCGCCCTTGACCCCCAAGAGTTCATCGACGGAGGGCCGGGAGGGGAGGAGGCCGTGGACGGCTTGGATGAGGATGCGGAGGATGCTCATGATGTCTACTCCGAGAGCACCGGAGAGTGTCCCTTCCCCGCCGAGACTGAAGTCAAGCTGGAGTATCCCAGTATTCCCATTCCCATCCCAGTTAAAGTCACTGTGGGAAATAACAGTAAGTACACCTGCATTATTATTATCTTCTTAATGTGTCCAATTTCATGTTTTCTATTTAACTATAGACATACTGTACTTTTTTGGTAGTGTGGATGCAGGCTAAAGGCAGGATAGATGAACTCAGTTGATCCGGTTCACTGAAATTTGTTCCAGATTTGGTTGGAATTGAAATTAAAAGGATGCTAAAGCAATTCATAAATTCCAATGGCTGTTAGACAGCCTTTATTAACTCATTCACAGCCTTGAACTGCAATTGATGTGGATTGAATGCCAATGGCAGGAATTGAGTTCACTTCTGTATTCATGGTTTGGGTGGGTCACTTGTGAGCCCGTTCTCCCTGGGCCTGCGTGGGGTTTGTCCGGGTACTCCGGTTTCCTCCCACATTCCAAAGACATGTATGGCAGGCTGATTCGACACTCTAAATTGCCCCCAGGTATGAGTGTGAGCGTGAGTCAGTTGGGATAGGCTTCAGCACCCCCCGTGACCCTAGTGAGGATATAGCAGTTCAGAAAATGAGATGAGAGACTTGTGAGCCTGGATTGCAATGTAATTCAGAGACTCAAGTCTATAAATGTGTTTACTTCCATTTCAGGTGAAGAATGTATGATTCACACTTTAAAAAAAATAGATAATGCTAATTGATTTACACTTTTTTTAAATTAGATGACACTAATTGTTTCATTACTTACTCCATTTGATTGTAGACTGGATTTTTTTAATGTTCCATATCAGTTGTGGTTAGCACTGAACCATTCTTTTGTGACACCAAATATCTTGTTGACAATAAGGCTGCGTTCAGACTGCAGGAAAATCTGATCCCAATGTGTTTCATTCTCATAAACGATTTTTAAGGCTGGCTGTTCACACTTGTGTCCAAATCGTAAACAGGCCTGTTCAGATTAAGATCCATTATTAAACCATCTGATAGGTTACCGTGGCAACTAAGGCTTTATCCAGCGCCTGTAGTGTTTAGGGTGTTAGGGAACCAATGCTACTATGTCATAATATTAGCCAGTTCACCTATGTAACTAAGTTACATTACTTACCTACATTGCCATTGTTTATATGCCCTTCCTCGCAATCTTCGTATGTTGAATGCTGGGTTTAAGCCCAAGAATGCCAATGTCCAATCACTCTTAAAAGGGGCACTTTTTATTTTTACTTTATAATTTCTATATTCCCTTTCCTTCATCGCACACAAAATACTTTCATTTATCATCAATTCAATATTTTGGCTGCCATTCTGAACAAGGCCTAACTGCAATTTATCTTCCCTCAAATGCAGCAAGTACAGTATTTTTCAGACTATGAGTTGCACCAGCCAACCAATGCACAGTCAAGGGGTGAAAAATATATTTGAGTCGCTCTGGAGTATAAGTTGTATTTTTGGAAGGGCATTTATTTTATTTTATCAGAAACCAAAAACAAACATCACAGTAACCATGGTAAAATGGAGAACAACAGGTTGAATAGGCATGTGTTAACATAGATTTTTCTGATGACTATAGCCCGGCTACAAAAACACACAACAGAAAAATAAATATATAAGTCGCACTTGAGTATTAGTTGAAAGCTCAGCCAAACTTTAAAAAAATTGGTGCGACTTATAGTCCGGGAAATACGGTAAGCTAAACGTGCATTGGATAATAGACTCCAAGCTTGGCTGCTACATTCTGAAACTGAAGGAATACTCACACTTGTAGGGAACGACTCATTGGCAAACAACTCAAATTGGCAACACTGTCAAGTCGTTAAGCTAAATTAATGAGGTAAATTAGGAAGTGTGAAACTTTTGAGCCTGTGATCTAAGTAGCCAGAAATTTCCAAGTGCAAGGAACTACATAGCGGCTTATAGACTGAAAAGTAAGGTAATGAAAATGCCTTTTGTCCCCTTCAGGTGCATCAGAACAACATCCCAATCCCATCAGCAGCCAGTTGGCAGCAAATTGTGGCGCTTCCATACCCAAGCAGCAGCGGCGACGGCGGCGCACCAACTTCCCCCTGGAACGACTCATGGAGCAGTTCCTAAAGCAGAGCTCACAGGCCGAGGACAACTTCTACCGAATGGAGGAGCGCCGTTTGCAGGCGGAGGACAACCGGCGTGAGGCCGAGCACGCCAGGGAGCTGCACATGCTCCAAATGCTTGGGCAGATGTTCTCCAACATCTCTTCCCCCACTCACCCGAAGACCGCCGTGCCCTCCCAACCCTTGCCGACGTACGCTCGGCACCAAACCTCACCGCCGGCGGACGGTTTAGTCAAGCGGTGCCAGCCCTTAAAGAGGGACTCTCAGCCATTAGGTATTGGGGTCACTGCAGCTTGGGTGGGCAGCGGTGGAGCTGTTGCTCAGATATTTTATTGCATTTGTTTTAACGTTACCGTTTAGGGGATTTTTTTTTTCATTTGTTTTGCAGTAGTGAAATTCATGCCAAGAATTTATGAACTCATTCATTACCAGCCTTGGTACCGGTGGTTTCTCTACCTATGGATGTTTCAACATACACATTTTTCACGTTATGAAAAGATTTTTTTTTTGTTCCAAGTTATGAAACATAAAAAAAGAAGTATTTCCCACATAGCCAACTTTACAGCCCTTGCGTCCGTAAATCCACCACGAGGAGCAGAGTTCAGTGCTGTAGCATCATTTTAGTGGCTTAATATATATAGTTTTCTTCTATTTTTGCTGTTTTATGCACATATTCACACCTTTGCATACATATTTGA
The DNA here is from genome assembly GCF_051989625.1 of Stigmatopora argus. Lineage (NCBI taxonomy): Eukaryota > Metazoa > Chordata > Actinopteri > Syngnathiformes > Syngnathidae > Stigmatopora > Stigmatopora argus. The sequence goes on from NC_135399.1 coordinate 6,541,233, forward strand.
TACATAATTGATGTACTTTACCAAACATTTACCATATTTTCAATCTATAAGACTAATATCATGATTAACTAATATTTAGCAATATATAAGGCACCCTGCGATCAGCTGGCCAAAGTCAGCTGGGATAGAAACCCAGGAATGTATCAAGATTTATCAAAGTCACTTAGATAAATATGCTTTTAACTTTGGGACCAAAAGGCAAAATATTTTTTTTAACTCGTTGGTTGCCATTGACAGGAATAGATGTCCATTTTTTTGTCAGGGAGCAAAACCCTTTTTTTTCAAGATATCTAGTTTTAAAAGTTACATATAAAGGACCCAAAAGTGAATGTCTTTTTTCTAATCAACTCACTGCCTTCCCATGAAAGAGATAGACGTCCAATCTGAACAGGGAGATCTGACAGCGAATGATCATGTTTCAGTGCCATTGACAGCACTAAATGTCCACTACATTTTCCACTGGGAGAGCCGACAGTGATCTTTCAATCGCTGCCATCCCTCCCAGAGGAAATTGATTGGATGTCCAAAGACACCGAGGGGACCGTATAATTGTTATTTTTCAAACTGCGTATTTATTCTTGCAGTGTTTGAACGTCGCTACAGCCTGGGCCCGACGTCTGATGGCAGCATGGAGGAGCGCGTTCAGTCACTGGTAAAGAAGATCGTTCCCCCGCTGTCCAACAACAAGCACAAGGGACAAGACGGCAGAATCGGTATCATCGGCGGATGCCAAGAGTATGTCACGCCCCGACGCATGTACGCGCTCGGGAATTCATCCTCGTATTGATCGCCTTTTAAATTCACCCTTTACCTTCAAGCTACACCGGAGCGCCCTACTTTGCTGCCATTTCGGCACTGAAAGTGGTGAGAAAACGCGTCTCACGTTGCCGTAAATTCAGTGTTGCTGCAATTTTTTTGTCGTGTCTGCAGGGTGCCGACTTGTCTCACGTGTTCTGCACCAAAGATGCTGCAGCTGTAATCAAATCCTACAGCCCGGAGCTTATAGTTCATCCTGTCCTGTGAGTGACCCATTTGTGGAAAATGATCGCCCCCAAAAGATGGCAGAAAACCTGTATTTGCTTTTTGTTACATACTGCAAAACATTTAGAGTAACACATTTAATGCAAGTTACTTGTCAGAGAAATCATTTTTTTAGGACTGATTGTCATACACACACTGATAATAACTTATCAGATAATGAATTTAAATAGTAATGTTTATAGCACACTTTTTTTGTATAAAAGCCAATCAAAATATGTATTTTACCTTGAAATTCACATTTTAATCACGTGACATTAATCACATTGTTATATACTCACAAAATGTTATTGAATTCAAAATTGGTATTTAGCCAACTGATCATAAAACAATGGAAATATGGTATTTTAGTTTAAATAATAGATTTCAATCATGTTTATTTGAATGAGATTAACTTCGATTAATCATATTGTCATACACTTAATCCAAGAAACTGTTATTTTAAAATCCAATAGAAATATGCATTTAAACTTGAAATGCACATTTACTTTTGAATAATTGCGTGAGATCAACTACGATTAATTGCATGGTCATCGTACACGTAATACAATAATGAAGTAGTATTTAGCACACTTTTACTTGAAATGTACTGCCGTATAAAATATTTTATATTAAGTCATTGGAATGAATTATGCACGGTTAAAATAATTGCAAAACTGCAGACATGTCACTTATGTGTGTGGTGTGCTCACCTTTAATAGGGACAGCCCAAACGCAGTTGAGGAGATTGAAAAATGGCTACCGAGACTGCATAGCCTTGTGGTGGGGCCCGGTCTAGGAAGAGAGGACTTCTTATTAAAAACGGCAAAGGCAAGTATAGTATAAAAAGGCTACATTTGAGGGTTGTTTGTCATTGACACCTATAGACATCCAATCCATTTCTGACTATGTGCCATTGGCAGCGACTGAACGTCTTCTCGCCCTCAAAGGCAGTGAAGAATGTAATGTATTCTATTCTCTTTGTAGGAGGTGATAGAGAAGTCCAAAGCCAGAGATATTCCAATTGTCATCGATGCGGTGAGTTTTTCAGAGATCTAGACAATTTTCTCTCACAGTCACCTCCACAATATATTTTTAAATAGAAAAACAAAGGATTTTGGGCAGAAAATACCGTAAAGTAGCAAGCATAAAACCGCAAAACTGTTAAATTACATGTATTGAATTGAGATATCTTTTTTTTCCAAAGCAATGCTTTGTGTTGTTGTGGCTCAGTGAAGTGCAATCTCTCAAATTCAGGAAAGTACGTACCCCCTGAGGTGGGCGCCCCAGCACCCGAATGGCTAGCGCGTCGGCCTCACAGTTCTGGGGTTGAGGGTTCGATCCCAAGGTGGTCTTTAATGTGTGGAGTTTGCATGTTCTTCTTGCACTGGTATTTTCCAGGTATTCTGATTTCCTCCCATATCCCTAAAAACATGCAGGGTAGCATACCTGTCAACCTCTGCCAATAACTGCCCCTATAAATGATTATGATTCCCCTTACAAACCCCCCAAAAACCTTACAAACACCGTACGACGTATGTTTACTCGCGGTAACCAGACAGTGTAATAGAAATAACAAAGGTAATTTGCATACAAAGTCTTTTATTCAATTTAAAAAGTTTACAATGCAATAAACTGTGCCTTCAGTGCTTCCTATTGTAAGCCAATGCGCATGATTTAGCACACGGTGCCATAAATGCTGATTCATTGTAGATATGAATAATAATAATAATAATAAATTACCTTAGCTGTCTGTGAATCCGGAAACATAACTTTCACCAAATCCGAGAAGTGGTCCGCAGCTGTGAAAGCAATGTTGTGCTCAGCAAGAAAATGGCAGAAGAGAATTTCTGCATTTGTCGTCTTGTGGGATGCTGCAGGATTTGCGGTAGAGACGAAGTGCTTGGTTAATGGGACATGTGAATTGGTTTTTTTCACATTCTCCACGTGTCCGGCAGTTTTAAAGTGGCTCTTCAGATCGTAAAATCCACTCGCAGCAACTTTCACGTCTTTATTGCAAGGGACACAGAATGAGAATTGAGTGCCTCTTAACGATGCTTTAATCCAGCCAGCATATTCACCTTGAAGTAACTCCCATTCTTTCTGGTGTCGACCCGATCCTTGAGTTCTTCGTTTCTTACTAGGTAGCTCCTCCATGCTTGCTTCCACGATATTTACTCTATGTATATCTACGCATGCGCATGTCATCCTTTATCGATATTGCCGTACGCACCGCTAAAAAAATACATACGATTGAGGATAATTTTTGCTGGTATACCGTGACAATAGTAACGATCGATGACAGTAGCGTTGTTGGCTACCAGCCTACGAGACTATCTGGATTTTAGCCAAAACGGTCTTGTTGAGATCGTTTGTCATAAATATTGGCGATTTTTTTTTTTTTTTTTATTTATTTATTTTTTTATTTCCCCGTACCAAAGTCGGTGTACGGCGTACATGATTTGAAATCACCGAATCAGGGTGTCCACCACCTGGTGCCCGAAGTCAGCTGGGATAGTCTCCAACACCACGCGACCCTTGTGAGGATAAGCGGATCAAAAAAATGAATGAACGAACACCCTGACTTTAAGAATAGCCCTTGCAGTTTAAGGTAAAGTAATGAGCTGAGGCCAACTACATCCCTGATTGGTGCAGGGGTCATCAGCGAAGACGACAAAAGTAACATTGAGAAGAATGAGGTGAAGAGAGCACAAGAGAAGTCTATAGGGGAGCTGGCAGTAGAGTGTGAAGAAAAGTTCAGGGAGGAGGGTGAGATTTCCTGTATCCTCTTTGATGGCCAGATTGAACAAGGCTCAACAGCCCAGCAGGACTGACAACATTCGTGCACTAATACATAATTCTTATTATAACAATTTGTATTGGTTTTGCCCATTTACTGTATTTCCGTTTTTATAAAGCATAAAAATGGTTAAAATTGTTCTTTGAATACAATATTGCGGTCAGTTGGTAGGAGGTATCTAAACACAAATACATGCTCTTATTTGAATTCCTCGCTAAAAATGACATGATTTAGACATCCCTTGTGTTAAGAATTCCTTTAAATTTAAGTTGGCACATGAGTTGTTTCAAATTTGACAGGAAACTTTTTACCATTCTTTTAACTAGATTTTTTCTTCTTGTCAGATTATGTTCAACTCACCATGTTCTTTTTTTTTTTCTTCCTCTTACAGGATGGATTATATCTGGTGACAAAGCAGCCATCAGTTATTCAGGGCTACCAAAAGGGCATCATCACACCCAACTTCATGGAGTTTACGCGGCTGTATGAGACGCTAGTGGGTGTCTTAACCAAAAGCCGATTCCAAACGTATTGAAGATGCCTATCCCATCCACGTGTTGTTTTCTCAGCAACATAAGGCGGTCGACGGCGGCGATCACCGTAGTCGCGTCCTACAGCTAAGCGAAGCCATGGGAAACATCACCGTGTTACTGAAAGGAGAAATTGATCTCATTGCAGACGGCAGCACAGGTTTGGATCGATTTATCCGAGAGGTGTGTTAGTGATTGTTTCAATAATGTCAGCTATTTTTCTGATTTTTTTCAGTGGTGGCGTGCAGCACGGAGGGCAGCGGGAGGCGATGCGGAGGACAAGGTGATCTTCTCGCGGGATCTGCCGGCGTATTGGCGCACTGGGCCCATGCTGCCTCCCAAGCAGGATTAATAACAGGGTGGGTGTGGCGGAAAACCTGATTGGGGTCATTAAATATGGATGAAATTCAAGTCCATTCTTGTCACATCCGACCGCAGCGTGAACCCCTCAGTGGTGGCGGCGATGGGGGCCTCGTCGCTCACCAGACAGTGCAACAAACAAGCGTTCCAGCGACACGGCAGGTCCACCACCACGTCGGACATGATCCAAGAGATCGGCCCAGTCTTCAAGAATCTATTCGAGAGATGAAAGTGGAGACTACGCGTATGAGAAAATGCCTCGTGGTTGAGTTTTCTTTCGGTACTTGCAGGTTTTACCTCCGGTCGAGTATTTTAATGAGTGGGCCGGGTTTCGGTGAAAGCTGACGATACCTTTTTGTGTATGGAAAAAGAAGCGTCCCTCAAATATTTTGAGGTTTTTTCCAAGTCTTCCCAGACCGGAGAAAGAAAAAATGTAGCTGGTATTGATGTTGTTTTTTTTATGGAAAAAAATACAACTTGAAGTGTGTTACCTTTAATTGAAATGATTACATGTTATTCTTTTTTGTCTGAACCCCACTGACTAAACTAGCACCCCCAAAAATACCATCCACATTCACTCATTGATTTTAACCTGACCTGGAACTGGCCAATAATAAACCGGAAGGGACCCAGGAGTGCACCAAACTGTCAGGAAAGTAGCCGAGAATTGCCGTCTAATGTTATTCTAAATTATTCTACATGATTCATTGTCCTTCCAATTCATTTAATATCCCTCCATGTAAATCCACATTCTACATTATTAACTATTTTGTTCCACTTGATTTAACATAACTCCACACATTAAATTGGATGTAACATCATTCAAAATAATCGACCATCTTTAATTCTAAAACAAACAATTCGTAGAAATGTCATTTTCTAGTAAAATACATATATACATTGGCTTTTCAATGAATGAAGAAACGCATCCCATGTTGGCCACTAGGTGGCAACAGCACAGCATCCTCACGGAAACGCAGATTCATTTTTTAAACCCTCTACTCCACATTTTTGTACCAGTTGTGGGAATATTTTCTAATCAGTTCACTTATTTTATATTCTATGATTATATATTTTTTCATGAATTGGCTGTGTTGAGGAGATTTCATAGTCTATGATGAATTGGTTGTTTTGAAGAGAGCAGCGTGTCCACTTGTGTGACGGCACGCGCATGCGCAATCGTGTGCTAACGTTTAGCATTAGCTGCCCACCGTTGCCGACTCACAGCACGACCCATGTCGTTTGCATCACGACCATTATTGGATTCGACGCCAAGGGCAAATAACTGACTGGAAAAGTAGCAATATATGTACACGAAGAGGTGGGCATGCATTTAATTTGCGTAAGTGGATCAGAAATGGGAAGCTTCTGTTTATTTTGAGGTTATACACGCGACGAGTTCGGGTAAGCAAAGACTGCGGTTAAGTTAACGTTAATGAGTTTAAAAATTATACTTTCACGACTTTTGAGACTTTAAGAATGTTTTACGGACACCTTTGTCGCAAGGAATTAATATTTTGTCGCCTGGAATTAACATTTGAAGTAGTTTACGGGAACTCAGCGAATGGGGTTTAGTTACTATGATACTAATTACATACACCTGCGTTTATTGACGTCGTAATGCGGTAACATTAGCATTTTAATTCAGCCGATATAGGATTACAGAGAGTAAATATTTCTCCTATACGTATATACTTCTATAAATGCAACTCACGAATCGCCAGGAAAGGTGGCATGCCAGCCAAATCGCTTCGCGTTAGGCTCGATTTCCTGTTGGCGTTTTTATTTAAAAAGTAGTTTTGGTCAATCACAGTAGTAGCACCAATACTTTCTAGTTTTTTTTAAAAGTGCCTTGCGTGTAAATTATGGCGGAAGCGGCATTTTGTCATCGCTTACTGCATCTACGACCACAGTAGTATATTACCCCGGCACTTTGACCCCGCCCATTTCTGCCTTTTGATTGACATTTCATTATGTTTACACCCGTTCTGTTAAACTAATTCACCATCTTTGATATTGTGAAAGAAAAAAATGCAGCAGAAATAAGAAGCATTTATTAATAACACAGTATTAGTGCATTCACTCCCTGCTGTTGTCAAAGCAGACTTGACTGTTTTGATCATCGTTTTTAAATGACCATAAAACTAGGTCTTCGACAGAAAACAAAAACATTTGTGCTTAGTTTATTCCATGTTAAAAACAGAAGTATAGAACACCCGTTTATGATCCCTAAAAATTAAAAAACGAGCAAATTACTTTTTCACATTTTTTTTGTACCACTTAGTTTATCCTACATTAAAAAACAAACACACAAACAAACGCCCGATGTTCCTTTCAACCGCTTTGTACGGCTCGTGTACACACTTTACTAACGCCAGCAAATTTTAGCATGTAAATGACACTTCTTCTCGCCACATTTTTGTTCCAGGTGCAGCGGTAGCGGTGCATGACCAGAAAAGTGGAGGCACGATGTTGAACGCTACAAATGGTGACCATAACCACGTTGTCGCCAATTATGTGGAAGAGTACTTGGACATGGTGGAGTCACTACCATTTGATATGCAGAAGAGTGTTTCCCTCATGAAGGAAATTGATGCCAGGTATCAAGGTAAAAAAAAAGACATTATTCCAACTGCAAAGTACATAAAGCGTGTTCAAATTTAAATAGTTCTCCTGGTTGACAATTGTCTCTGTATGTAAAGCGTTGATATAAATTGTCAAGTACTCGTATATATTCTTTATACAAAAGTACTAGTTTTTCTTGAATCAAGAATGTAGCACCAATAATTAAAAACAAAGTAAGTCACTCAATGAAAAAAGTGCATTGTATGTGGAACATTGATCTACAGATCATCAAATTTACACATTACTAGATGAGGTCATCGGACGTCAAAAGGCTATATGACAACAAATTCAAAGTTTATTCAAAGATAGTAATGTTAGCATCTCTACATTTTGATGATTGGCAGATCGGAAGCAAATGTTGGCGCATACTGCCACCTAGTGTACAAGAGTCTATAACGCGCATTCCTCCATTTTGGTTTCCCATCCATGTGGTTGAGTACAGCAAATATTTGACGACATTCATTGATAATCAATTTCGTTGGCAACATATGTAATTACAGACGCTCCCCTACTTACGAACATTCAACTTACGAACAACGGTACATACGAACATGCGAAATTGCGTTTAAGTCCAAAAATGTTCGCAAGTCCAATTTTGTATTTCGCGCCTTTTTCGGAGTAGTACTTCTTTCCGCCGCTAATACCGACGCCTGGCGCTGTGAGAGCTCAGCTCACCCAGCATCTACCTTCTTCTTCGTTGCAATGCGGAAGTGCGTGAATGTATCTCCAGTGTGCAAAGAACCTTTTTCATTTGTATCATTAAATATCTCATGCATCCAATATTGAATATGGTTGGTAAAAAGCTAAAGGGAGCTTGAGGGAGTTGCAAGGAAGAGGCAAGCCATTTCATTTGAAACGAGTGGCAATAATAACGAAGCTTGATGCGCGTGAGAGTGGTAAGCGTTTCACGGGCATTGAATCGTTCGACCGTCAGTACCATTTATAAACAGAAAGATGAGCAGCAGGACCCAAATATTGAACGTTGCACAAAGTTTGCAAATCAATTGAATGATGCCATACAGTGCTACCGCATCATTTATGATGAAAAAAAGAAGAAAACTGTGCAATCATCATTAGGTCGCTTCTTTTGGCCAGTTTCTAATACATAAATCTCTCTCTCTCTCTACAGTACTGTACATATTCTCCATTTTATTAAATGTTTTTTTTTTCAGTACAAACCAATGCGTGTTACTTATACAAGCCTTAAACATACAAATGCACTTATATAAACCTTCAATATACTTATATCGGCCTTAAACATAAATTATAATACAAAATATAGCACTGAATCAACTTACAAACAAATTCAACTTATGAACAATCGCTCGGAACCAATTGCGTTCGTAAGTAGGGGAGCGTCTGTATATGTTTTGACGAAAGTTTGGCGACACTCTTTTTCCTTGTCGACGATAATGTCAAATATTTATTCATCTTATTAGACGTGCTTCATAACTGAGCAAAGAATACCCCGAGATTTGGTACAAACGTAAAGCTGGCATGCAAAATGACTTGAATGGCTGGACATCGTAAGGCTTTTTCTTTTAAAAAAAGTGGTCTATGTAAAGTAAAGCTTTTATTTGGTTAAAAAATAAATACTATGTATATATAGTCAGGCTTTTTTCTTTAAAAATGACCATGTATATTAAGGGTTTTTATTAAAAAATGACCATGTATAGTAAGGCTTTTTAATTTTAAAAAAACGACCATGTACAGTAAAGCGTTTTTCTTAAAAGACGACATAGTATAGTAAGGCTTTTTTCTTAAAAAATGACTAGAATTGTAAGGCTTTTTTCTTTAAAAAAAAACGACATAGTATTGTAAGGCTTTTTTTTCGTAAAAAACGACATAGTATAGTAAGGCTTTTTTCTTAAAAAACAACATAGTATAGGCTTTTTTCTTTAAAGACGACATAGTATAGTAAGGCTTATTTTCTTTAAAAACGACACAGTATAGTAAGGCTTTTTTGTCTTTAAAAACGACATAGTATAGTAAGGCTTTTTATTTACAAAAAAAGACCATGTATAGTAAGGCTTTTTTCTTAAAAAATGACCATGTATAGTAAGGCTTTTTTGTTTAAAAAAGACCATGTATAGTAAGGCTTTTTTTCTTAAAAAACGACATAGTATAGTAAGGCTTTTTTTCCTAAAAAACGACGTAGTATAGTATGGCTTTTTCCCCCTAAAAAAACGACATAGTATAGTATGGCTTTTTTCCTTTAAAAAACGACATAGTATAGTAAGGCTTTTTTTTTCTTAAAAAACGACATAGTATAGTATGGCTTTCCCCCCCCTAAAAAACGACATAGTATAGCATGGCTTTTTTCCTTTAAAAAACGACATAGTATAGTCAGGCTTTTTTTCCTAAAAAACGACATAGTATAGCATGGCTTTTTTTCTTGAAAAACGACATAGTAGAAGGAAGCCTTTTTTTCTTAAAAAACATTTCAGAAGACACTGTGGTCCAGTGGCAAGAACAATGGGTTCAAATTGAAGTTGGACACAAGTTCAAATCTGGAGTGAGTTCAAGTCCACTCTTTGCAAATCTCAAATTGTTTATTGAGGTGATGAAAATGATAAATATAACTTCCAATCATCTCATTTCAGAAGTCACTGTGGTCCAGTGGCAAAGACAATGGGTCAGACAGACCTCAAGTTAGTGGATTTGACTGCCATGTGGGAGATGGGGTTCGAATCCCGCTCTCGTTTGACTAATCACTACACTAGTAGTTCAGTAAATGGGTAATCCTTTTTTCATTCAAATAAAGACTTAGTCATTTTTTTCAGCAAAACAATATTTCCGGTCAGCCTTCGGCTGACCGGAAGACAGTTGGGAGGGGGGGTTCCTGGTGGTGTTCGACAGTCGGCCTGCGGCCGACTGCCGACACCATACAGTCGTTGACTGGCGACACAGGGACGTGAACCCTCGACACCCACGTCGCAGGCAGGTCGCAGGCAGGTGACTTACCCACTACACCACGAGGCGGCCCGCCTATACATGATTGGAAGTTATATTTATCCTTTTCATTACCTAAATAAACAATTTGAGAATTGCAAAGAGTGGAATTGAACTCATTCCTGATTTGAACTTGAGTCCACCTGAAGTTCTGACCCATTGTCTTTGCCACTGGACCACAGTGACTTCTGAAATGATGTGATTGGAAGTTATATCTATCCTTTTCATTACCTCAATAAACAATTTGAGAATTGCAAAGAGTGGAATTGAACTCACTCCTGATTTGAACTTGAGTCCACCCGAAGTTCTGACCCATTGTCTTTGCCACTGGACCACAGTGACTTCTGAAATGTTGTGATTGGAAGTTATATCTATCCTTTTCATTACCTCAATAAACAATTTGAGAATTGCAAAGAGTGGAATTGAACTCACTCCTGATTTGAACTTGAGTCCACCCGAAGTTCTGACCGTTTGTCTTTGCCACTGGACCACAGTGACTTCTGAAATGATGTGATTGGAAGTTATATCTATCCTTTTCATTACCTCAATAAACAATTTGAGAATTGCAGAGAGTGGAATTGAACTCACTCCTGATTTGAACTTGAGTCCACCCGAAGTTCTGACCGTTTGTCTTTGCCACTGGACCACAGTGACTTCTGAAATGATGTGATTGGAAGTTATATCTATCCTTTTCATTACCTCAATAAACAATTTGAGAATTGCAAAGAGTGGAATGAACTCACTCCTGATTTGAACTTGAGTCCACCAGAAGTTCTGACCATTTGTCTTTGCAACTGGACCACAGTGACTTCTGAAATGAAGAGATTGGAAGTTATATTTATCCTTTTCATTACCTCAATAAACAATTTGTGAATTGCAAAGAGTGGAATTGAACTCACTCCTGATTCCCACCTCAAGTTCTGAACCAATATTTTTGCCACTGGACCACAGCAATAACTAGGAGAAGAACCAGAAGTCAGATTTATTCTCCGACTTTCTTAGCTTTACTATACTATGTCGATTTTTTTAAAGAAAAAAGCCTTACTATATACAGACGCTCCCCTACTTACGAACATTCAACTTACGAACAACGGTACATACGAACATGTCTGTAAATTGCGTTTAAGTCCAAAAATGTTCGCAAGTCCAATTTTGTATTTCGCGCCTTTTTCGGAGTAGTACCTCTTTCCGCCGCTAATACCGACGCCTGGCGCTGTGAGAGCTCAGCTCACCCAGCATCTACCTTCTTCTTCGTTGCAATGCGGAAGTGCGTGAATGTATCTCCAGTGTGCAAAGAACCTTTTTCATTTGTATCATTAAATATCTCATGCATCCAATATTGAATATGGTTGGTAAAAAGCTAAAGGCTTCTATTGAGGGAGTTGCAAGGAAGAGGCAAGCCATTTCATTTGAAACGAGTGGCAATAATAACGAAGCTTGATGCGCGTGAGAGTGGTGAGCGTTTCACGGGCATTGAATCGTTCGACCGTCAGTACCATTTATAAACAGAAAGATCGAGCAGCAGGACCCAAATATTGAACGTTGCACAAAGTTTGCAAATCAATTGAATGATGCCATACAGTGCTACCGCATCATTTATGATGAAAAAAAGAAGAAAACTGTGCAATCGTCATTAGGTCGCTTCTTTTGGCCAGTTTCTAATACATAAATCTCTCTCTCTCTCTCTACAGTACTGTACATATTCTCTCCATTTTATTATTATTTTTTTTTCAGTACAAACCAATGCGTGTTACTTATACAAGCCTTAAACATACAAATGCACTTATATAAACCTTCAATATACTTATATCGGCCTTAAACATAAATTATAATACAAAATATAGCACTGAATCAACTTACAAACAAATTCAACTTATGAACAATCGCTCGGAACCAATTGCGTTCGTAAGTAGGGGAGCGTCTGTATCGATTACCTTTGTCAGGTTCACCATTAGACATTCCCAAATTCAGGCACAAATAAAGATAAATAAGATTTTTCAATCTTATTTCAGTGCAGAAAACACCGTCTTATATTCGGGCCAATACGGTAACTGTCGCTGCCTTAGTATACGGCATTGATGACATGCTTTCTTTGAAGATGTTCTGAAGGAGCTGGAGGATGCGTACGATCACTATTGCAGAGAATCAGACTCAGCCCAAAGACGCAAACTTCACTCTTCAATCCAAAGGGCACTGATTCGCAGTCAGGAGCTTGGAGATGAGAAGATTCAAATTGCTGCACAAATGGTGAGTTTAGATGATAGAATCTTCATCCTTTATGAAATTGAAAACAATTTTTGGGCGAAAAACGTCAAAAGTGTATCTTGGAAGTTGCCGCCACTAGTGTGAGCACACATGTTATCTCTGTCGGTATTAATTTAGCCAGTCATGACAACATAAATCAATTTAATTGAACTTGGATTACAATACAGACACTCAAAAATAAGTTTAATTTAACCTTACACTAAATTTAAATCTAATTTCGTTTCAATTTTTTTTTACCTTTCTTCTCTTTTTGCCCCGCCTCCACCCTGACTTTCAGGATTTTGTAACTTGGATCTTTTTTGTATCTCGAGTCACTAGTTTGCATTTAAAAAAAATTCTAACCTGAAAATTTTGTACCTAGAGGCATGACTATGAAAAAAAATGCCCTCGTGCGTCAAAGCACGATTACTACATAACAAGGAACAGCTGCTAACTAGTGGACTCAATCAGTCGAAGTGTTGTTTATTTCCAAGTGTAAAGATGGGTTCCATTTTGAATCGATACAAGAATCATGCAATGTAATATCGCCATTTTTCGCCGAATGGATCACCTTTATTGAGGTACAACTGTACTGTTACAGGTGGAGTTGGTGGAGAATCGAACCCGTCAGTTGGACTGGCACTCGGAACTCCTGGTGTCCTCCAAAGAAAGCCCGGAAAGCCACGCCCTCGCGCAGACTGCCTTTGCGACGGCCGCCGCTTCGATCACGTCGTCATCATCGTCTTCGTCCGCCGCCCCCTCAACCAAAACGGGCCACCATGACAAAAAGCGCGATGAGGCGACGGCGAGTTTGACCGGCGCCGACAAAGCCGGCGGGAAGCGAGCGCGCAGGCAGAAGAACGGCGACGGGTACGGCGAAACGGACGGCGGCGAGGACACGGGCGCAACCCGGGAGAAGCGGGCCAAGACGTCATCCAAGAAGAAGAAGCGATCCAAGGGCAAGTCGGAGGTGTCGCCGCCCGATCTGCCCATCGACCCGGACGAGCCCACGTACTGCCTTTGCGAGCAGGTTTCTTACGGCGAGATGATCGGATGCGATAACGACGAGTGTCCCAAAGAGTGGTTCCACTTCTCGTGCGTGGGGCTCCATCACAAACCCAAGGGCAAGTGGTACTGCCCACAGTGCCGTGGAGAGAACGAGAAGACACTGGACAAAGCCTTGGAGAGGGCCAAGAAAGAGCGAGCGTACAACAGGTAGCCAGACTCGGTGCAAATGAACAACATTGCACAATATTATGAGGATCAGTACAACTAGGTTTTTTTTTTCTTTTTTTCTCCCCCGTGTTCCAGTTTGGTAAATAGTGTTATTTTTGTAAGACTGCCTCCCTTTTGAAATGTTCAGATGGCTAAGGCAAGTAGTAGAGATTCTAGTCCAGCACGACACCCTCAATATGAGGTTTTAAAACTCTCATTTAACTAAATACTGAAAAGTCTCAAAACCTATGACCATGGATATATAATTTGAGTTACATTGGAATATGCTTTTCTACTGCCACAAGTAAAACCAATTGCTAATTGAAAATCAGGGTTCTTGCAGGTCCTTCCATAGTGTTTCAACAACTGAATTTATAGGATCAGAATTGATCACAGATTTCAATTGAAATGTTTGGATTGTGACGATAGAAAGCATTTTTATCATATTACAATTTTACACCCACCTCAGATATAAAATGGAAGGAGTTCATGCATTCAATTGCAGGCCCCATCCTGTCAAAATGGCTTGGACGTTTACTGTCGTCAATGGCACTGAATGATTAACATTGGCAAACATCCCAGTTTATCGTGCCAATAGGAGAAACCTACAAAGATGACATTCTTGATGTGACCAGTCTTCCTAGTTTAAAATGTAACTAAAACATGCATTTCACACTTGGCCTTCATCTGAATCAATCTCACCCTCAATAACAATTCTATGACTATAAAACCTTTACTGCAGCTACAGCTGCGACACATTAAAAAAGCATCAATGAGTGGTTAGCGCGTCGGCCTCACAGTGGAGAACCTGGGTTCAAATCCAGCTCGGTCCAAGTGTGTGGAGTTTACATGTTCTCCCGAGGCCTGCGTGTTTTTTTTTAGGGTGCTCAGGTTTCCTCCTACATTCCAAAGACATGCATGGTAGGCTGATCGGACACTGGAATAAAGGTGAGTTGATGTAAAATACTAAGTAAAAATGTTACTAAACATTGGGTGAAATTAGTGTACTGACACACTGTTTCATAGCATCAAGACCACAAAAATCACGACTATTCTACGTCATCTTCAAAACGTGGACATTGATGGGAGGACAAACCGCCCTGAGGAGCGCGGTAAGGAACACCATCTTTTCCACATTCAACATGGCGGGACAATATGGCCGTGGTTACGCCTATTGTCTACGCAGCTGCGTAAATTAAGCACATGCCCAGTATCGTCCTTTTCGAACAGCCATTTCTATCTTGACGGATGACTAGCACACCAACGAGGTAAGTCGTTGAGCAATTTACTGGCCAAAGTACATTTTTATCACGCTACCGGCAGATTTTTTTTTAGGAATCAATTGTGCCAAAACGCCAACAAATTTGTTAGTTTAATACCAGGTTGAACACACCGTCGATAATTTAAGTTTGGGCTCCTTTTCCCCACCGGCTGTGGGCTACATGTGCCTGGTTATCTTAGCATTAGCGTCACGACGATGCTTCCAATTTGACTTAAAAAGTATGTTGTCCGTTTTCTCTCCATTATTTAGTCGTGTCGAAAGACTTTAATTTAATCAAACAAAGCCGAGACATCAACGGCTCACTTAAAAATGACATCCAGAGGCACGACTTAGTTCCTGGTGTGTTGTATGTAATGATAGTTTTCATTGCGAGTGCTAAACACCCGTTTCCAATTTATAATTGTTGTTTTCACAAAAAAGTCATTAATACAAAAAATGTTAAGCCAACTTTAACATTAACGTCACTCTGTATGTTTAATCGCCTTGTCTGGAAAAGGGAAAATAGCACGGAGCACTCACTAACTTATTTTCATTCTTGATCGTTTAATAAATTTCTTGTCAGATTTCTCTTTCCTGCAATAATTGTTTGGCAACTCCCAAATAGCTTGGTTAAATCAAGCTTTCCTTGTTTAGTGTGGCCACTTCATAGTGTAGAGGTTTGTTCACCTGACTGCCATATGGGCAGGTGGGGTTCGAATCCCAGGTAGGAATCATTTTTTCCCTTAAATAGAAACAAACATGTGTAGTCAAGACTTTCCAATAAAGACAAAGTAAAGTGTGGCCACTTCATAGTGTAGAGGTTTGTTCACCTGACTGCCGTGTGGGCAGGCAGGGTTCGAATATCGGTGGATGATAAATCATTTTGCCATTAAAAAAGACTAAGTCATTCAGCATTTCCTTAAATAAAAGCACCAAATGACCACACATAGGCGGGCCGCCTCGTGGTGTAGAGGGTCAGTCACCCGCCTGCCATGTGGCAGGCTAGGGTTCACGTCCCGGAGGCGCCAGTCAACGACTGTATGGAATCACCACCAGGATTCCCCCACCCCCCCAACTGTCTTCCGGTCAGCCTTCGGCTGACCGGAAATAAATTGTTTTGCTGAAAAAAATGACCAAGTCTTTATTTTAATGAAAAAAGGATCATCCATTTACTGAACTACATCGTGTAGTGATCAGTCAAACGACAGCAAGATTCGAACCCAAGCTGCCCACATGGTAGTCAAGTGAACGAACCTCTAGGCCACAAATTGGCCACACTTCACTTTTTCATTATTGAAAGGTCTTGACTGCAAATATTTAAAAACAACTAAGGGAAAATGTCTCCCAACCGGGATTCGAACCCCAGCTGCCCACATTGCAGTCAGGTGAGTTAACCTCTACGCCACAAATTGGCCACACTTTACTTTGTCATTATTGGAAGGTCTTGACTACAAATATATAGAAACAACTAAGGGAAAATGTCTCCCGACCGAGATTCAAACCCTAGCTGCCCACATGGTAGTTAGGTGAACAAACCTCTACGCCACGAATTGGCAACACTTCACATTGTCATTATTGGAAGGTCTTGACTACAAATATTTATAAACAACTAACGGAAAATGTCTCCCGACCAGAATTTGAACCCCAGCTGCCCACATGGCAGTCAGGTGAGTTAACCTCCACACCATGGATTGCCCACACTTTACTTTGTCATT